>NC_091960.1:9601691-9901691 GCF_031021105.1 Erythrolamprus reginae
AGGCATGCTTAAATTCAGTTACTGTGGATTTACCAACCACGTCTGCTGGAAGTTTGTTCCAAGCATCTACTACTCTTTCAGTGAAATAATATTTTCTCATGTTGCTTTTGATCTTTCCCCCAACTAACCTCAGATTGTGTCCCCTTGTTCTCGTGTTCACTTTCCTATTGAAAACACTTCCCTCCTGAACCTTATTTAACCCTTTAACATATTTAAATGTTTTGATTGTGTCCCCCCCTTTCCCTTCTGTCCTCCAGACTATACAGACTGAGTTCATTAAGTCTTTCCAACTGCTTTCTTCCAACTGCTGATAAGTTTTATGCTTAAGACCTTCCACCATTTTGTAGCCCATCTTTGGATCCGTTCAATTTTATCCATATCTTTTTGTAGGTGAGGTCTCCAGAACTGAACACAGTATTCCAAATGTGGTCTCCCCAGCGCTCTATACAGCGGGATCACTGTCTCCCTCTTCCAGCTTGTTATACCTCTAGCTATGCAGCCAAGCATTCTACTTGCTTTCCCTACCGCCTCACTGCACTGTTCACCCATTTTGAGACTCCACCATGTTTCTCCTGCCTTCGCATATGCACGCGCATCTCCCATATGCGCTCCACCCTCCAAGCATGCACTGCAGGTGCCCAAAAATCAACTGGCCGGCAGGAGGCGCATGCACATGCTCAGTGGAGCTAAGCTGGGCAACAGCTTGCATGCCCACGGAGAGTGCTCTCCATGCCACCTATAGCATGCGTGCCATAGGTTCACCATCATGGTTATAGGCAATATGTGAGAGGAAAAGATGGTAATGTGATGTCACAAACACTCCTTTTATCATTTACAGCCTGCCTTTCTTAGAAGATCTCAAAGGCACTTTATATATCATTCATTTCTCATTCATTTCAGCAGCTAGCTTCATTTCAGCAGAGCAGTAAAGAGTAGGCTGGGAGAACAGAGTGGACTGAGCCACACCCAGCTTAAGTTTCGATTCTCTGCACAGACTCAGAAGCGATTAGTTCCCATTGGCTGACTTAGTTGCTGTGCCTGTTTATTGGCTGACCTTGTTAATATGATTCCCCCCAGTTCATTAATATCTTCACATGAATTGCAAAGATTTTTAACATGTAAAGCAGTAGCGGGTTGCAGCCGGTAAGGAGCAATATGGCGTCCCAGTAGTGAAAATGGAACTGTGTGCGCAGCTCCAGCTGACCGGTGGCCGGGCCTGTTGGCGCATGCGCTGGAAGTGAAATCTTATCTGAGAATGTGCGTGCATGTGAGATTTCAGTGATTTTCACCAATTTTTTGCTTCTGCGCATGCACAGAGGCAAAAATATCAGCAAAAATCACCAAAATCTCATTCACACGCAAGTCCTCATGCAAGATTTGGCTTCCAGTGCATGCACAAAAGCCAAATCTTGCGCGAACACTTGCCCGCCCACTGCACGCCCGCACCAGAAGTGTTCCGGTAGCACCAGCAATGAGTAGCCCTTCACTGATGTAATGGGTAGGTTTGGTGTTGTGGTTAGCTCTGGCCCAGCTCCTGCCCCAAGGACTGTGGATGTGGGGGAGACATCCACATGCTGCAGGCCTGTTTTGCCCCCAGTAGAATCTGCTGATGAAGGCTCCTCTGACCAAGAAGACATGAGTGACAGGGAGGAGGAGAGTGCGGCAGACAGCTCAGAAGGAGATCAATTATCTAGCTCCTCCTTGGATTCAGAACAATAGTTAATGATACAGCCACGCATGCGGAGAGCGATGCATAGGCAGCAACAACTGAGAGATTATTATCAAAGAAAATGAGGCCACCTGTGGTTGGGTGGGGCTGTGGTGATTAGTGAGGCTGCTATAAAGAGCAGCCTGTGGGTTTGGCCATTGTGGAGGATTATCTGATCGTTGTGTTTCGTGACTGCTTTACTGACTTTGACCTTTTGTGTGCTGATATTTCCCCACTTTGAAACTAAACCAGGGCAAAGTGTGTTTCACTTTGTGAAAGAAGAAGGACTGTGAATTGCCTCACAGCTGCAAGCTAAGTATCACAGAACTGATAAGGGACTTGTACAAATTACCAATTTGTTTGGAGACGAGGGCTCTTTGCTATACAAAAAGAGTGCTCAGTTTATTTGCATTTTTGGTATAAAGAACATTGTTTTGAATTTTCAAACGTGTGTGTGTCTGAAATTGTATCTGTGCATTTTTGGGAGGATTCTACCAGAGAGCTCGACAGAACAGTTTGGAATGGTAGCTAAATGCAAATCATGAAGCATGCTTACTCTTACTTTAGGTGTAACAGTTACTAAAGGAAACAACTTGCTTTCCCATGTCTTCTGGAAAGTCGTATGGAGTAAATCTAACGAAAGATAAAGAGTACAAAGAGACGCCCGAAACTAGCAGCAAAGATCAATGAAAGGCTGTTGATTCTCCTGTCCAGGAGAGGGTTCTAACTTACTTCCCTGTCGGTTCACTTCCTCCTGTGCCGCATGGCCACAGTGGCAAAAAAATCCCCCAAAAAATTCCCTCCCCCAAAAGCTGAAAATACAATGGAGCCCACATGCAGATTGCCAGAAATGCGGCTTCTGTGCATGCGCAGAAGGGGAAAAAACAGGGGGGGGGGAATCATTTTTTAAAAAATCAAAAAAATCCCCCACCCCCACCAAGCCCAAAACAAGATGGCAAGGGCCTGCACAGTGCAGGAAACCCAGCTTCTGAGCATATGCAGAAGGGGAATAAACTGGAAAAAAATCCCCCACCCAAAATAAAAATTATTATTATTATTATTATTATTATTATTATTATTATTATTATTATTATTATTATTATTATTATTATATTATTATTATTATTATTATTATTATTATTATTATTATTATTATTATTATTATTATTATTATTATTATTTAAAGTTGCATCCACAGACCGGCACTAACCAAACAGGTTATGTGATGTCATCATGACGTCATCTGCAGGTTGCTACTGGTTTGGGTGGAAGAAAAAACCCCCCCCACTCCTTTCTCATGTCAAAATAAAAATTTTGAAGCTGGCACTAATCTCTAGAATGAACAGGGAACTACAATGCCAACAGTAACCGAGCTGTCGAAGCGTGGAACTCATTACCGGACTCCATAGTATCATCCCCAAACCCCCAACACTTTACCCTTAGATTATCTACGGTTGACCTATCCAGATTCCAAAGAGGTCAGTAAGGGGCGAGTACAAGTGCACTAGAGTGCCTTCCGTCCCCTGTCCTATTGCTCTCCTATATCTCCTATACCTTTCTTCTATTCCTATATCTCTTCTTTCATTGATATGTTCTATTACTATATCTTCTTTTCTATTATTTCTTAGATATATTTTACTATGAGTATCTCCTGTATAACCTTCATCATGTATTTTACTGTGTGTATATAGATATATACCCATTAAAACCCTCATTGTGTATTGGAGAAAATAAATAAATAAATAAATAAAATAAAAAATGAATAACAGTGAACATCAATAAACCAATGTCTTCAAACAAATAAGAAAGAGTAAGTATGGATTTTGAAAAACCCTGTCCTGAGCCCTGGCCAGAACATGTGGCAAAGAGTTGAGTCTGTCCTATTGTAGCCTCAATAGTTGGGATGCAGATCAATGCTTGTTGATTGAGATGTTTTTATTTATTCATTCATTTATTTGACTTCTATAGCACCCAACCCTGAAGGATTCCGGGCGGCTTACAATAATAATATAAATACAAATACAAATAGATGCAGAGCAATAAAAAGAAGTCAAATATAATCTAAACTATGTAAAACCCCATATTAAAAGAAACCCAGTTAATATAAAGCAGTCATAATCCCATACAGATACTGTTCCAAAAAATAAAGGGAACACCCAAATCCTAGATCTGAATGAATGAAATATTTTCATTGAATATTTCATTTGCACAACTGTTCCATTTGTACAACAGCGTGTGAAATTGGCTGTCAACCGGTGTTGCTTCCTAAGTGGACAGTTGGATTTCACAGAAGTTTCATTTACTTGGAATTATTTTCTGTTTTTTAAGTGTTCCCTTTATGATTTTGAGCAGTGTATATACCATTCATACAGTGTGGCCTTGTTAGTTGTTAGTTCATGGCCCCCCACCCAGGCCTGCCGGCAAAGCCAGGTCATCGTGGCCTTACGGAAGGCCAGTAGGGTGGAAGCGGTACAGACATGTGGGGGTAGTTGGTTCCATAAAGCCGAGATAAGGAAGTTCTTAACCATTCACATCAAGGACTTCTGTTGTGAAACCATCCAGCACTATCTATTCCTGTAAACAGAAAATAAACTCCAGCAGAAAAGCAGAGTTTATCTATTGCACTAACAGAATAGAATGGAAAAGAATAGAATAGAATAGAATTCTTTAATGGCCAAGTGTGATTGGACACACAAGGAATTTGCCTTGGTGCATATGCTTTCAGTGTTCATAAAAGAAAAAGATACCTTTGTCAAGAATCATGTGGTACAACACTTAATGATTGTCATAGGGGTCAAGTAGCAATGAAGAAACAATGAATATTAATAAAAATCTTAGGATACACGCAACAACTTACAGTCATACAGTCCTAAGTGGGAGGAAATGGGTGATAGGAATGATGAGAAAAAACTAGTAGAAATAGAAGTGCAGACTTAGTAAATAGTTTGACAGTGTTGAGGAAATTATTTGTTTAGCAGAGTGATGGCGTTCAGGAAAAAACTATTCTTGTGTTTAGTTGTCTTGGTGTGCAGTGCTCTGTAATGACTTTTTGAGGGTAGGAGTTGAAATAATTTGTGTCCAGGATGCGAGGGGTCAGTAAATATGTTCACCGTCCTCTTTTTGACTCGTGCATAATGCAAGTCCTTAATTTTTTTTTTTTAATTGGATTTGTATGCCGCCCCTCTCCGTGGACTCGGGGCGGCTAACAACAGTGACAAAAACCAGGATGTAAAAATCCAATACTACAAGAGCTAAAAACCCTTGTTATAAAACCAATCATACATACAAACATACCATGCATAAATTGTAGAAGCCTAGGGGGAAAGATTATCTTAATTCCCCCATGCCTCACGGCAGAGGTGGGTTTTGACGAGCTTACGAAAAGCAAGGAGGGTGGGGCTATTCTAATCTCTGGGGGGAGTTGATTCCAGAGGGTCGGGGACACCACAGAGAAGGCTCTTCCCCTGGGCCCCGCCAACCGACATTGTTTAGTTGACGGGACCTGGAAAAGGCCCACTCTGTGGGACCTAACTGGTTGCTGGGATTCGTGCGGCAGAACGCGGTCCCTGAGATAATCTGGCCCGGTGCCATGAAGGGCTTTATAGGTCATAACCAATTAATGGAAGGCAGGTTGCCAGCAACTGATTTTTTCTGCAGTTCTGATTATCCTCTGAAGTCGGTCTTGTTATCCACTAATTTATTGCACCATTTTCTCTCTTTCTCTCTCCAGACCCGAGAAGCCAACAATAATGGAAACATCGCGGCTGCTCAGCGAAATTCCAAGTTGGCACGCAAGTTTTCTCATGCATCGCTCGGTGTTGGCATGGTCATCTTGATCATAAACCTCGCCTTATTCGTGATCCTGTATAGGTTCGCCAGATCCTGAAGGGCTGGTGTCTTCTATTTCTTGAGATGCAAAACAGAAGCGAAAGCCTTGGATTCATCTGCGCTGGATGATCGCATCGAAAGATACAGCAGCTTATTCACACACACAAACACATAGAAAACACTGGATTGACTGCCATCACCAGCTGTAGAATGAAGTTTTGAGGTTCTAGCTAGATTTGTACACAAGTTGCAACCGGCTTTAGATATCCACGGATAAACACACTCCGACTCAACAAAGCACCTACTGAAGCAAGGGAAAGGGGGTGTCGGGTGGCAAGGATCAAATGGGATACAACAACATGTCTGTCAACTGTCCTGTTGTCATCACAGTTGAATTACTAATCTCCTTGGAATCACACAAGGGGGTTGCCATCACCTCCTTTCCACTGTTCCTCCTCCCATCACTCCACCTATCTTCTCATTTCCTCTTCTTGACTATTCTGCATAAGACCACAGATCATTTTTTTTGTAGCTGTTAGGTCATTCAGTTGCTTCTGAAACCTGAGTGGACATTCTTCTGCTGGGGTTGTCTGCAAGGAACCAACTTTCTGAGCCCTTGTAAGCACCTGTCCATGTCATCAGAGGAGGCATCTACCTGCCTTAGGTACACTGCTTTCCATTGTCCTGTTATTGTTGTTGTTGTTTTAATAGCTTTTGATTTTTTCCAAGTACTTTTATAGTATTTTCAATAGCTTTTGATTTTTTTTCCATGGGTCTTCCCCAGTTATTCTTGCTTTCACATAATACAGTGGTACCTCTACCTAAGAACATCTCTACTGAAGAACTTTTCTAGATAAGAACCGGGTGTTCAAGATTTTTTTTGCCTCTTCTTAAGAACCATTTTCTACTTAAGAACCCGAGCCCATAAAAAATTCCCAGGAAATTTGAGAGCGGCACGAAGGCCCAGTCAGTTTCCTGCCATTCCCCCTGGGTTTCTCTCTCTGGTGCAGTGTATGGGAGGTAGCCTTGTGCCGGGTGTATGGGAGACACGTGCTCCTCACCACCTCAGAGTCCTTCTTTTTTTCTTAAGCCTTAAAGTTTTGGATTTTTTTTATTCCTCTCACCTCACCTTCTTCCTTCGGCAGCAACATGTCCTCCTCCTCTTCTTCCTCCTCCTCCTCCCACCAAAATTACGAGCTTTTATTTCTTTCCTAATGGGTTTGCACGCATTATTTGCTTTTACATTGGGAAAAATTGCTTCTACTTACAAACTTTTCTACTTAAGAACCTGGTCACGGAACGAATTAAGTTCTTAAGTAGAGGTACCACTGTATGTTCACAGTTTTAACTTCTGGATCACTGCTTCCCAAAATTCACTGTGGTTTTTTCCCCCTCTTCATCTAATAGAGCTTCCAGGGAACACCCCAATTCCGATACTACAAATTGTTAATCATGGTCCTTCCTTCCAATTATATATCACCCAGCATCTTTGCTCACTGGTTGGGTAACTTCTCCAGTCTGTTTTCAAAATCCAAGAAAGCATCTTATGGTCTGTTTGATTTGATTTTCTTGAAACAGTTTTTCTTACGTCTTCGGAACAGAACAGTGGGATTAACATCTGAGAGATGAGGAAATAAATATTGTATGATGAAAATAAAGAAATGGACCCTCTTATATTTGTAAGAATAAAAGGATAGTGGTGTCCAATAATTCAGATCAGTGATTTTCAACCTTTCTTGAGCCGCGGCACATTTTTTACATTTATGAAACCCTAGGGCACATTGAGCGAGGGGGGGGGGGCGGCTAAAAAAAGTTTGGACAAAAAAATTCTCTCTCTCTTTCTTCCTCCCTTTCACTCTATTTCTCTCTCCCTCCCTCTTTCTCTCCCTTCATCTTTCTTTCTCTCTCCATCCCTTTCTTTCTCTTCCTTCCTCTTTTTTGCTCTTTCTCTCTCCCTCCAAACCTCCCTCTATGTCTTTCTCTCTCTCTCCTTCCCTCCCTCTCTTTCTCTCTCCCTTGCTTTCATTCTCTGTCTTTCTCTTTCTTTCTTTCTCTCTTTCTTTCTTTTTCTTGTTCTCTTTCTCTCTCTCTCTTGCTTTCTTTCTCTATTGTTCTCTTTCTCTCTCTCTCTCTCTCTTTCTCTCTCTTGCTTTCTTTCTCTCTCTCTCTCTTGCTTTCTTGCTTTCTCTCTCTCTGAGCTTCGCGGCACACCTGGCCATGTCTCGCGGCAGTGAAAAACACTGATTTAGAGGGAGATTGGCCGAAGAAGGATGTTTCATTTGTTTTACTTCCAACTCTTTCCTGTTACAAAACTTGTTCCAAAAACATTAATTTCACACCCAAATGCATGAGCAGGAATTTAGTCTGGCTAGCAATTGTCCATGGTGGGGTGAAGGGTTTGCTGGAAGTGAAATGGCCCTTTTTATTCCAGCCAGCATTTTTGGATGGAATTAGTATTAATCTCAACAACTTCGATGTTTGTTAGCTTCATCTAGTCTTATGGTAAAAAGAGCTAATAAAATAGACTCCGAGCCATACAGTACCTCTACAGTCTCAACAGTCTCTAACTGAGGAAATTGCAGGTTGTTTTGGGAGCATGTTGGCTGGGGAATTCCAGGAGTCAAAGTCCAGACATCTTTAAAGTTGCCAAGTTTAAAAATCACTGCGCTAAAGGATCCCGTTCTCCCCTTTTATGGAATTTTCTGGCTGAATTCAAGAGCCTAAACTAAACAGGTCTAAACTAATCAACTTTATTTAGTCTCAAACCAAAACAAACTATAAAACACAAAATGTTAGGTGTTTAAAATGAACCACATTGCACAATAAAACATACCAGCAGCTGCCGTAAGCAGAATGCCAGTTAGCTACTTAAGTGATTGGTCACCGAGCTTATTGCTTGTGGGTTTTGAACACTCATAACGCAACTTTACCCACTGTGAATAGTACTGACTGGTCCTTGAACTTAAAAATTTATCCCTATGCCCAAGGAACATCTTAAGTACTATAACAGAATTGTCCTAGATCAGTAAAGCAAATATCACAAAACACTGGCCATGATTTCATGATAAATTTCATTATAGAAGATATTACCGCTGAATTCTAATGAAGATGTTACTTAGTCTGGTAACAAATTGTTCTATATTACTAAAACAACCGTGGGGATTATTTACTTCTAAACATATTTGTGACATGTTGAAGACCTGACTTAGTATTTTAATGTTCTCTTGCATAACCCTAACCCTAAAACACGATTTGAGTATTGCCCACAAGATCATATGCTGCAAGGTCCTACCGGTCAATGACTACTTCAGCTTCAACCGCAACAACACAAGAGCATGCAACAGACTCAAACTTAATACGAACCGCTCCAAACTTGACTGTAAAAAATATTATTTCAACAATCGAGCTATAGAAGCGTGGAACTCATTGCCGGACTCAATTGTGTCAACCCCCTAACCCCCAACATTTCTCCCTTAGACTCTCCACGATTGACCTCTCCAGGTTCCTAAGAGGCCAGTAAGGGGCGTACATGAGTGCACTGGTGTGCCTTTCGTCCCCTGTCCAATTGTCTTTCCTTTCTCTCACTTATCATATATATTTTCTTTCTTTCATATATCTTCTCCTCTAAGTTCACTTTACCCTTATATATATTACTACATGTCTATTTTTCTTCCTATTATTTGTGTATTTGACAAATGAATAAATAAATAAAATAAATAAATAGACCAGGTTTCAAATATGAGGCAAGTTAAAGGAAAATACAATTTAAAAAATGTTGTAGGGCTGTTGATCCAAACATGCTCCAATCTGTCAATGTCCTTCCTAAAATACAATGCCCAAAACCGGACCTAATATTTTAAGTCCAAACTGACCAGTCCAATACAGAGAGGATTATTTGTCTCAAGTTATTTTGCTCAGCTCTAGCCTAAGAATGCATTTGCTCTTTTTGCAGCCAAATCACACTAGTTTGCAAACTGTTTTCATTAGATTAAAATAACCCCCAGCTACATAGTTGAGTCCTCGCAACAAGCTTAAACTGTTGCATATTGTAGGAGTTGCATACACACAACCTGTACTAAGGTTTATTCCTTATAAGCTTAGTCCATATACATGTACTTCAATGAACTGCTAACCCAGAGCAACGTGTCCGGTCCTCCCGTCAACTTCCAGGCAGGTGCTGAACAAAGGATGACCTTGAGTATCTAGAAGGAATTTCTTATGGATACTACTCTACCCCCTCATGCAACCACCCCTCCTAAATTCCCCCAGCACTAATATATTCTACGTTCTATAATGTGGCAAGGCAAAGTCTCCAAATCACCCGATGTCTCCAGCCTGAGGCTTAGTGAATTAAGAACCCAGAGCATATAACTCCGTTTATTTTCCCAAGCACAAGGAATGGGTTAATTGAATGACTCTGGCCTTCTCATTTAACACTCTTATCTTCCATTATCGCCATGCCTTTTCAGTCTCAGCTAATCATTTAAAACAATAAGGCAACATAAAAGCTTTTTTCAATCAGGACAAATACACAGCTAGCAACTACTACAGCTAAGCAATTTAGCGCCCCCTGGCTTCTTTTTCATGGGTGGAACCTTGGAGCTTCTAGTCCATCTCTCTGCTGGACGGTTGCCATCCCAGAATATCTTCCCAGGGTATGTTTTTTACAGTTTCCCAGTTCTTGCTATTTGTTCTCATAAAGGGATAAAAAAAGAAAAAAGACATTTTAACCCAAGCCACATTGGAACATCAGCTGGGAGTTCATACAATCTTAGCATAATAAAAAATAATAAAGTTGTTAATGACTCCAGAGGTCATATATTTATTTACTTCTTTTATTTTGTCAAGCATCTGATAAGATGCCCGGGGAGGGGTGGCATACGAATCCAATTAATTAATTAATAAAAATAAATTACAGAAAAAGTATAGAGACAATTGTGAACACAATTGGCGGGACCCAGGAGAAGAGCCTTCTCTGTGGTGGCCCCGACCCTCTGGAACCAGCTTCCCCCGGAGATTAGAACTGCCCCCACCCTCCTTGCCTTTCGTAAAGTTCTTAAGACCCATCTCTGCCATCAGGCATGGGGGAACTGACACATCTCCCCCGGACCTATGCAGTTTATACATGGTATGTTTGTGTTTATGTTTGCTTTTAATAATGGGGTTTTTAGCGTGTTTTTTTTTAAAATTATTAGATTTGTTCTTACATTGTTCTTGTTATTGTTGTGAGCCGCCCCGAGTCTACAGAGAGGGGCAGCATACAAATCTAATAAATAATAACTGCATTGGCAGTTCTGTGTTAGCAAAAACTTCAGAAGAGAAGGATTTAGGGGTAGTGATTTCTGACAGTCTCAAAATGGGTGAGCAGTGTGGTCAGGCGTAAGGAAAAGCAAGTAGGATGCTTGCCTGCATAGCTAGAGGTATAACAAGCAGGAAGAGGGAGGTTGTGATCCCCTTATATAGAGCGCTGGTGAGACCACATTTGGAGTACTGTGTTCAGTTCTGGAGACCTCACCTACAAAAAGATATTGACAAAATTGAACGGGTCCAAAGACGGGCTACAATAATGGTGGAAGGTCTTAAGCATAAAACGTATCAGGAAAGACTTCATGAACTCAATCTGTATAGTCTGGAGGACAGAAGGGAAAGGGGGGGGGACATGATCGAAACATTTAAATATGTCAAAGGGTTAAATAAGGTCCAGGAGGGAAGTGTTTTTAATAGGAAAGTGAACACAAGAACAAGGGGACACAATCTGAAGTTAGTTGGGGGAAAGATCAAAAGCAACATGAGAAAATATTATTTTACTGAAAGAGTCGTAGATCCTTGGAACAAACTTCCAGCAGACGTGGTTGGTAAATCCACAGTAACTGAATTTAAACATGCCTGGGATAAACATAGATCCATCCTAAGATAAAATACAGAAAATAGTATAAGGGCAGACTAGATGGACCATGAGGTCTTTTTCTGCCGTCAGACTTCTATGTTTCTATGTTATTGTTCTGAGCCGCCCCGAGTCTACGGAGAGGGGCGGCATACAAATCTAATTAATAATAATAATAATAATAATAATAATAATAATAATAATAATAATAATAATAATACAATTGTGAAGGATGGAAGGCTGAGTCAACCTTGAGCCGGTGGTGAGATTTGAACTGCTGAACTACAGCTAGAAGTTAGCTAAAGTAGCCTGCAGTGCTGCACTCTGACCACTGTGCCATCCTGGCTGAAATTTATACATTCCTCCAAAACGTCTTAAAGCTTTGCAGCTTTAGCTGAGTGGTTGTAGCAATCCCCCCAAAGTAATAGAAAACAAATCCATTTTCTCTTCTGATAGCTCTTTAGAAATTAGAAAACTCTTCCAGTAACTGCTGAGTGGTTGTGGTTCTTCCCCCCAGGGTCCTAAAAAAACAAATCAATTTCCTCTTCTGATGGGTTTTTAGAAATTGGAAAACTCTTTGTTAATTCTTCATAACTCCCGCCCCGCCCCCACCCATACTGAGAAGCAGGACCTGAATAGATGCTAATGTACTGCAGAAGTGTCAAACTAGATTTCATTGATGGCTGCATTGGGGTTGTGTTTGAGCTCGGGGGGCTAGAATGGGCGTGGCCAGGGTGGGTGTAGCCAGCTCAATGTCACTCATGTCAGGAGGCCTGTGATGGGCTGAGTGCTTTGCCAGCGAATACAGGCCCCCAAGCTCCGTTTTTGGCGGTCACAGCCTCCTGCAGGCCACTGCCAGAGAAAACAGAGCTCGGGGTCATGGTAGCTGAAAATGAAGGTCCATTTTTACTGGCAGAGCCAATCCACAGGCCAGTCCTTTGTAGTTTCTAGGAAGCTATTTTTCTTTTTCTTTCCTCGCTGGCACAGATTTCAGCCTTGGAAATTTATTTATATTTTATTTTATTTTATTTTATTTTATTTTATTTATTTTATTTATTTTATTATTTTATTATTTTATTTTATTTTATTTTATTTTACTTTACTTTACTTTACTTTAATTTTATTTTATTTTATTTTATTTTATTTTATTATTTTATTTTATTTTATTTTATTTTATTTTATTTTATTTTATTTTATTTTATTTTATTTTATTTTATTTTATTTTATTTTATTTTATTTTATTTTATTTTATTTTATTTTATTTTATTTTTTATTTTATTTTATTTTATTTTATTTTATTTTATTTTATTTTATTTTATTTTATTTTATTTTATTTTATTTTATTTTATTTTATTTATTTATTCGATTTTTATGCCACCCTTCTCCTTGGAGTCAGGGTGGTTTACAACATGTTAGCAATAGCAATCTGGGAGCTGAAGTCCAATCTATCGAGAAAGGATTTATTTATTTATTTATTTATTTTATTCGATTTTTATGCTGCCCTTCTCCTTAGACTCAGGGCGGTTTACACCATGTTAGCAATAGCACTTTTTAACAGAGCCAGCCTATGGCCCCCACAATCCAGGTCCTCATTTTACCCACCTCGGAAGGATGGAAGGCTGAGTCAACCTTGAGCCGGTGATGAGATTTTGAACCGCTGACCTACAGATCTACAGTCAGCTTCAGTGGCCTGCAATACAGCACTCTACCTGCTGCGCCACCCCGGCTCTATTGGGAGGGTAGAAATTCAGTCATAACATCATTCTTTACTCCAGGTCATTTTCCTGCACCTGCTCAAGGCTGCTTGGGAGATTGTATCCAAGTGAATGTGAATCTCTGTCCTCCGGGCCTTGATGTATTGCATATAATCATACAAAGTTCAAAGAGCTATGGGTTCAATTCCTGCTAGGAGGTTTTAGCCCACTGTCAACTGTACAGAAGCACTCTGCTGGCCAAAAACATTGGTTTTACCTTTCATTTAAAGTGGTGGTTCCTTACCTTGGCAATTTATGTGGATATGTGGATTCTAGTGGTGGGCTGAAAGCGGTTCAGTTGTAAGCTGAGGACTACTTTTATACACCTCTACAAGTGGTTCTCGATTTACAATTTTAGTGACTGTTCAAATTGTAAGACAATTGAAGGAGACCTACATCCATTGCTTAGAGGGATCTTGGTGCAATGAAATCCTTATATGTTTGGTGACAGGGTTGTTTTTCTTTTTCCCACTAACTGGGAGTCTGCGAGTCTGCGGAGAGGGGTGGCATACAAATCTAAATAATAATAATAATAATAATAATAATAATAATAATAATAATAATAATAATAACAACAACAACAACAACAACAATAATAATAATAATAATAATAATAATAATTAGTGATGGGCGAACCCAATGGTGTTCGGGTTCAGCAAGTTTGGCCGAACTTGCCCCAAAATTCGGCCGAACCCGAACTGAACACCGAACACGACCCCGAACTTTGCCAGAAGTTTGAAAAAATTTCATGTTCGTATTTGGCATACCAAACACCGCAAAATTCGGTATGGACCCGAATTGTGCGGGTTCGGTTCGCCCATCACTAATAATAATAATAATAATAATAATAATAATAATAATAATAATAATAATAATAATAATGATAATAATAATAATAATAATAATAATAATAATAATAATAATAAATCCAGCCAGTGTGAAAAAACTTTAGCGGTCAATAAGATGGTGGAGGAAAACACTGAAGCCAGAAATAGAATAGAATAGAATTCTTTATTGGCCAAGTGTGATTGGACACACAAGGAACTTGTCTTGGTGCATATGCACTTAGTGTACATAAAAGAAAAAGATACATTGGTCAAGAATCACGTGGTACAACACTTAATGATTGTCATAGGGGTCAAATAAGCAATGAAGAAACAATCAATATTAATAAAAATCTTAGGATACAAGCAACAAATTACAGTCATACAATCCTAAGTGGGAGGAAAAGGAGGATAGGAATGATGAGGAAAAAACTAGAAGAAATAGTAGTGCAGACTTAGTAAAAAGTTGACAGTGTTGAGGGAAATATTTGTTTAGTAGAGTGACGGCGTTCGGGGGAAAACTGTTCTTGTGTCTAGTTGTCTTGGTGTGCAGTGCTCTATAGCGACGTTTTGAGGGTAGGAGTTGAAACAGTTTGTGTCCAGGATGTGAAGGGTCGGTAAATAAATGGGTGTCCAGACCCTGTCCATGGTTTCATTTGTGAAGTGTTGGGCCTGTTTGGTAGGAGGAGTTTCTCCAATTTACCCTCACTGAGGAGGGAAAGAAATGAGCAACTGAAATTACATCATCTACAGCTAGGAAAATATCCCTCCTTTGCCAGTCCTGCCCCACCCAGTCCAGATCCATCCTTGTTTATTTGTTGCCACATTTCCACACACCCGACAAAGCTTATCCTACAACAATAAGGGACAGCTATTTCCGAGGGCAATTCTGCCATAAAATAACCACCTGTTTGAAGCAAGAGGAAAGAAGTTTCTGTCCACGAGAGAAGGTTGCTAGGGAAGGAAGAAGGAGTGTGGATTGAAAGTGCAAAGAAGGCAAAAGGAAAAAAAATTAAGAGGGACTTGGGGAAAACATCCGGAAAGAAGAAGAAGGAGAGGAGACCAGGCTGTAAGATGAGCAATCCAGACAACGAGCAGACATCTCCAATGAATGTCTCTTTTCATCCTGCACAACAGCCTGATCCGATGAAACCATCTACTAATCCTCCACCTGCAATGTATGGGGCATCTCCCTCTGTGCCATACCAGTCCCAACCTTACGCTGGACCTCATGGTGCCGTACTTATGCAGCCTGAACAGGCCAACCTCATGACCAATGTCCAATCGGTCAAGGAACGAGATTATTTGTGCTACTCCATCTTCACTCTCCTTTTCTGTTGCCCCTGCTTGGGCATAGCTAGCTTGATTTACTCTATAAAGGTGAGTTTTCATGAGAGAGGAGGGAGAGATGGAGGGAGGGTGAGTTGGGAAGGAAGGGGAAAGAACCATGGCTAACTTTGCTAGGCTAGTTATGAGTTATTGCATTGGCAGTTCTGTGTTAGCAAAAACTTCAGAAGAGAAGGATTTAGGGGTAGTGATTTCTGACAGTCTCAAAATGGGTAAGCAGTGTGGTCGGGCAGTAGGAAAAGCAAGTAGGGTGCTTGGCTGCATAGCTAGAGGTATAACAAGCAGGAAGAGGGAGATTGTGATCCCCTTATATAGAGCGCTGGTGAGACCACGTTTGGAGTACTGTGTTCAGTTCTGGAGACCTCACCTACAAAAAGATATTGACAAAATTGAACGGGTCCAAAGACGGGCTACAAGAATGGGGGAAGGTCTTAAGCATAAAACGTATCAGGAAAGACTTCATGAACTCAATCTGTCTAGTATGGAGGACAGAAGGAAAAGGGGGGACATAATCGACACATTTAAATATGTTAAAGGGTTAAATAAGGTCCAGGAGGGAAGTGTTTTTAATAGGAAAGTGAACACAAGAACAAGGGGACACAATCTGAAGTTAGTTGGGGGAAAGATCAAAAACAACATGAGAAAATATTATTTTACTGAAAGAGTAGTAGATCCTTGGAACAAACTTCCAGCAGACGTGGTAGATAAATCCACAGTAACTGAATTTAAACATGCCTGGGATAAACATATATCCATCCTAAGATAAAATACAGAAAATAGTATAAGGGCAGACTAGATGGACCATGAGGTCTTTTTCTGCCGCCTGACTTCTATGTTTCTATGTTTCTATAAGTCTGATTGGGCACACAAGGAATTTGGTGCATATGCTCTCGGTGTACATAAAAGAAAAAGATGCATTGGTCAAAAATCATAAGGTACAACAGTTAATGATTGTCATAGGGGTCAAATAAGCAATGAGAAAAGAATCAATATTAATAAAATCTTAAGGATACAAGAAACAAATTACAGTCATACAATCATAAGTGGGAGGAGATGGGTGATAGGAATGATGAGAAAAAACTGGTATTAATATTAGTGCAGACTTAGGAAATAGTTTGACAGTGTTGAGGGAATTATATTTTTAGCAGAGTGATGGCGTTCGGGGTAAAACTGTTTTTGTGTCTAGTTGTCTTGGTGTGCAATGCTCTGAAGCAACCTTTTGAGGGTAGGAGTTGAAACAGTTTGTGTCCAGGATGTGAGGGGTCAGTAAATATTTTCACAGCCCTCTTTTTGACTCGTGCAGTATATAGGTCCTCAATGGAAGGCAGGTTGGCAGCAATTATTTTTTCTGCAATTCTGAAGTCTGTGTCGGTCTTGTTGGGTTGCAGAACCAACCCAGACAGTTATAGAGGTGCAGATGACAGACTCAGTGATTCCACTGCAAAATTGTATCCTTGGGCAGTTTGAGCTTCCGAAGTTGGCGCAGAAAGATGAAGCTTATGCCATCTTCAATTTATGAGCAGAATTGGGAGAGACTTTGAATTGTGACCAGAAACTGATTGGCAGTTAATGCAGGCCACCGAGTGTTGGAGAAACGTGGGCAAATCTGGGAAGCCCCACAATGGCTCTCGCAGCCACGTTCTGCACGATCTGAATATGATCTCAAAGGTCATTTATATAAAATGTATGAAGAGTGTAGGTCCTAAACGCTACCTTGAGGGCCTCCATTGTTAACAGATGCAGGATTAGGGTACTCCCTATTTTGACTACTTGTTGCCTACTTGATAGGAGTGCAGCTATCCGCTTATGTAGGAAACGGGAAATCCCATTTCCATTAGTTTTTTCCTATCATTCCTATCACCCATTTCTTCCCACTTATGACTGTAACGTGTTGCTTGCATCCTAAGATTTTTATTAATATTGCTTCCTCATTGCTTATTTGACCCCTATGACAATCATTAAGTGTTGTACCACATGATTCTTGACAAAAGTATATTTTATTTTATGTACGCTGAGAGCATATGCACCAAAGATAAATTTCGTGTGTGTGCAATCACACTTGGCCAATAAAGAATTCTATTCTAATTTAGAACTAAGGAGAAATTTCCTGCCAGTTAGAACAATTAATCCGTGGAACAGCTTACCTCCAGAACTTGGAATATGGTATCCAGTTTTGATCACCACCATGCAAAAAGGATTTTGAGACTCTAGAAAGAGTGCATAGAAGAGCGACAAAGATGATTATGGGGACTGGAGGCTAAAACATATGAAGAACGGTTGCAAGAACTGGGCATGGCTAGTTTAATGAAAAGAAGGACCAGGGGAAACATGATAGCAAGGTTCCAATATTTCAGGGGTTGCCACAAAGAAGAAGGAGCTAACCTATTCTCCAAAGCACCATAGGGTAGAACAAGAAGCAATGGGTGGAAGATGAACAAGGAGAGAAGCAACTTAGAACTATTTCCTGACAGTTAGAACAATTAATCAGTGGAACAGTTTGCCTCCAGAAGTTATGATTGTTCCAGAAGTTTTTAAGAAGATGTTGGATAACCATCTTTGAAGTAGTGTAGAGTTTCCTGCCTAAGCAGGGGGTTGGACTAGAAGACCTCCAAGGTCCCTTCCAACTCTGTTGTTATTATTATTATTATTATTATTATTTTTAAAAAAATAATATTTATTAAATTTCTACATATAAAAACAGTCAAAATAAACAAAACGTACAAAGAAAAAAAGAAAGAAATGAATCAGCTTAGAGCATATAAAAATGTTCAGTTTCAATAGTAAAGACATAGTTTGCCAACCATATTGTTGACTATCATTATCGAGCGACCTGATATTAGGTATTTATGTCTAGTATGCGGAATTGCGAATTGTTTATTTTCTTTAGTTCTGTATACTATATTTGTATTCATTTCTGAGGAAGGCACGTATTCGTTTGTAGGGGTTTTATGTTCTATCGATTTATGGTGCAGTGTTTCTATATTTTCATTATGTTTGGGTAAGAAAGGAATAAGTGCCTAGTTTTACTTTTCCTTTAGGTTTTTAATGTACAGTAGTACCCCTAGATACGAGCCTAATTGGTTCCAGAAGGGAGCTTGTATGTCGAGGCAACTCGTATCTGGAACAAATCGCTTTAGACTTTGTTTCTCCCCTCCGAGATAACCAAAAGCAAGGATTCTTGCGCCACCTAGTGGACGCTCGGCTCGTATCCCGAATTTGAGCTCGGGACTAGAACACAAATGTCTCTCCCCTCGTGGCTCGTATCTTGAAATACTCGCATGTAGAGCAGCTCGTATCTAGAGGTACTACTGTATTTTTTGAGCATTTTGTACCAACTTTCCCATATTTTGTAAAATTCAGATTTATCTTTTTCCTGTAGTTCCAAAGTCATTTTAGTCATTCCTGCATGCTCAAGGACCTTAACAACCCTGTTGATGTTATTATTTTAGTTTTGGGAGGAGTTTGTTGTCTACTACTGAATCAAAGGTAACAATAATCTTCCTTTTACCTCTCTCTTCCGCCCCCCCCCCAGACTCAAGGGGCCAATCAACAGAGAGACATCGCATCTGCTAGGAGATATTCCAGACTGGCACTCACCTTGGCTCACACAGCCCTTGGATTGGGGATTACATGGATCGTTCTGACTATTATCATAACGATTGTTTTCAGCAATGTAATTGTAAAACAAGCATCATCAGTTCATCCAAATTACAATTACAGTTGGTGAAGACACAATATTATCTTAAATCATAAAAAAATAAAAAATAAAGAGTAAAGAATAAAGAATGAAGAATGAAGAATAAAGAATAAAGATAAATAAGTAAATAAGTAAATAAATAAAAAATATAAATAAATAAATGAATGAATGAATGAATGAATAAATAAATAACCGGAAGGTCAACAGAGCAGATCCGGAAATTACAATCCCTGAAGACACAATATTGTCTGAAATAACTTATGTTCTTAATACACAAAAGGGAAGTCAGAAATCTAAAATAAAACCGTACTCTCTGGATTAATGTAAATGTAAACCATGTAAAACTCTTAGTGCAGAATTTGGTCTTTCAGACTTCCCCACTAATACACAGATGCTTTGTTGACTAGCAACAACACCTAAGAACTATCCCATAATACACTGAAGACAACATTGGGCAGTATGAAATGCTGGTTCTTATTGATCCCCAGATTGAAATAATAGCTTGGGAAAGAGTAAATACATCAGCTTTGAGGCCACATGTGAAACATTGGTTCATTTGGTTGTGGACACTGCTAATATTAAAATACACATAATCAATTCTAAATCTCATTCATATGAAATAGATGCAATACACTCGATTTAAGAACTGAAATTCCTATTTGTTGGAAACCTACCATAAGGATATTCTTCATATTTTCTCTGGAACAATCTTACGGAAGAAATTATCTTTCCACATAAAACCCCGGTTTGTCATAAATCAAAAGCGAACAATCTGCTACTTTAGGGCTTCGTGTAACTTTCCATATCCTGACAATATTTAACTCCAAATTGTAAAATTTAATGTGATTATAGGAATATCTCTGCCTCACCTTTCTGTATAATTGATTTTATTGTCACATTGCTCTTATTGTTGGAAATCTATATACAGTGATACCTTGTCTTACAAACTTAATTGGTTCCGGGACAAGGTTCTTAAGGTGAAAAGTTTGTAAGATGAAACAATGTTTCCCATAGGAATCAATAGAAAAGCGATTAATGCGTGCAAGCCCAAAATTCACTCCTTTTGCCAGCCGAAGCGTCCGTTTTTGCGCTGCTGGGATTCCCATGAGGCTCCCCTCCATAGGAAACCCCACCTCCAGACCTCTGTGTTTTTGCGATGCTGCTATTTCACTGAGGGTCCCCTCACTGGGAAACCCTACCTCCGGACTTCCGTTGCCAGCGAAGCACCCGTTTTTGCGCTGCTGGGATTCCCTGCTGGGATTCCTCTGCAGCATCACAAAAACACCAGAGGTGGGGTTTCCCCATGGAGGGGAGCCTCAGGGGAATCCCAGCAGCACAATAACGGGCGCTTCGCTGGCAATGGAAGTCCGGAGGTGGGGCATCCCAGCGGTGGCGGTGGGTTTGTAAGGTGAAAATAGTTTGTAAGAAGAGGGGGGAAAATCTTAAACCCCGGGTTTGTATCTCGAAAAGTTTGTACGATGAGGTGTTTGTAAGATAAGGTATCACTGTATATAAAAGCAAACAGCAATCATGCCGTAATTATGAAATCTTCAGAACCGTAAAGCCTACAAACTTGAAATTTGACATGCATGTTCCTGTTGGTTTATAGGTGCTCACTCAAAAGGATTTTTCGAAATGACCATTGGAGCATTAGTATTTCCTATATTATTATTAACCTGCCCTGATGCTAAGCAGTTCTACTGTTTCATAGCGAAGCACAGGTCTCCAGAAAGTTATTACATATTATTCAATTAACATCTGCTCTTCTGTAATTTGATAACATGATTCTGTGTACTGCACTGATATAATACAAAGTAGGACTTTATGAAATATATGGTGTGATTTTGTGAAGATTTTTTGTTTGTTTGTTTCAGCTTATATACACTTATAATATAAACTGATGTGAAATAAATGCTAATTTGTATTCTGGCCCTTATGAGTGAACTTCAACTCCCAAAATTCTCCAGCCAATCCTGGAAATTAAATGAAAATAAGAAGTGTCAAAAGGAAAGGTCCAAAGTTCATCACCTTGTTCCCACACCCACAAGTTCATCACATGGTCCAGTGTGGTTCTGCCAACATGTCCGATCCTCCCGTCAACTTCCAGGCAGGTGCTGAACAAAGGATGACCTTGAGTATCTAGAAGGAATTTGTTATGGCTACTACTCTATACACTCATGCAGCCACCCCTCCTAAATTCCCACAATACTAATATATTCAACATTCTATAATGTGTCATTGCAAAATCTCCAACTCAGGTGATGGCTTCAGCCTGACACTTAGTGAATTACAAAACCCTGGGCATATAACTCCGTTTATTTTCCCAAACACAAGAAATGGGTTAGTTGAATGGGTTTGCTTTAATGACCACTGCAAAACAAGATTGAACAATTGCTTTGATCACCTGAAAGCGTAATTTACAAGGATCATCAAGTGCTTTGGTCACCTGAAAGCATAATTTACAACTGTAATTGCCAAGCTCAGTTATACTGGCAAGTTGAGGACTAATTTTATGCACCTCTAAAGGTGGTCCTCAATTTATACACCTCAAAAGGTGGTCCTCAATTTATACACCTCTAAAGGTGGTCCTCAATTTATACACCTCTAAAGGTAGTCCTCAATTTATACACCTCTACAGGTGGTCCTCAATTTATGATGGTTACATCATTGCGAAACTGGTTCTGTTGTTTAAGGAAGTTTGTAAATGATATGATTAGTTATATTTACAACATAGAATGTATGCATCATATATATATATATATATATATATATATATATATATATATATATATATATATATATATATATTGTATATTAAGTGACAGTTAGTTAATAATAGGTATTACACTGTCATGATAGACCCAAAGACTAGGGGAGGAAAGTGAAAAAGTCAAGGAAGGATATAAAAGAGAGAAAAACAGATATGGAAAGAAAGAAGGAAAAAAAGAAGGAAGGATAAAGAGAGTCTGCACATTTGCAGACGTTTGTAGGAAGTGCGACATAATAATAACATAAAGTAGTAGGTGTATATGCTACAGAGAGAAATGTAAAAAGTTAATATAAAAATAAATTTGATTTGCAGTAGTTAAAGAGGTAGAAAAAAAATATTTATTTATTTATTTATTTATTTATTGGATTTGTATGCTGCCCCTCTCCGGAGACTCGGGGAAGTTAACAGCGACAATAAAACAGTGTACAATAGTAATCTGATATTAGAAATGATTAAAAATCCATTAATATAAAAACCAAACATACATACATACATACCATGCATAGAATTGTAAAGGCCTAGGGGGAAAGAGGATCTCAATTCCCCCATGCCTTGCAGCAGAGGTGGGTTTTAAGTTGCTTACGAAAGGCAAGGAGGGTAGGGGCAATTCTAATCTCTGGGGGGAGTTAGTTCCAGAGGGCCGGGGCCGCTACAGAGAAGGCTCTTCCCCTGGGTCCCGCCAGGCGACATTGCTTAGTTGACGGGACCCGGAGAAGACCCACTCTGTGGGACCTAACTGGTCGCTGGGATTCGTGCAGCAGAAGACAGGCCCTGAGATAATCTGGTCCGGTGCCATGAAGGGCTTTATAGGTCATAACCAACACTTTGAATTGTGACCGGAAACTGATCGGCAACCAATGCAGACTGCGGAGTGTTGGTAAAACATGGGCATATTTGGAAAAGCCCAAGATTGCTCTCGCAGCTGCATTCTGCACAATCTGAAGTTTCCGAACATTTTTCAAAGGTAGCCCTATGTAGAGAGCGTTTATATTTATATGTTTGGTGACGGGGTTCTTTTTCTTTTTCCCACTAAGTGGGGGGCAATAAATCCAGCCAGTGTGAAAAAGATTTAGCAGTCAGCAAGATGGTGGAGGGAAACACTGAAGCCAGAAATAAACGGGTGTGCAGATCCTGTCCATGATTTCAATTGTGAAGCAGCAAGCCTGTTTGGTTGGAGGAGCTTCTCCAATTACACTCACTGGGGGTGGTGGAGGTGAGCTACTGAAGTTACATCACCTGCAGCTGGGTAAATATCCCTGCTTTGCCAGGTCCTGCCCCACTTGGTCCAGATCCGTTTCTGTTTGTTCATTGCCACATTTGCACATACCAGACAAAGCTTATCCTACAACAATAAAGGACAGGTATTTCAAAGGGCAGGGCAATTCTAACATAAATAATCACCTATTTGAAGCAAATCTGCAGAAGAATGAAGTTTCTGTCCACGAGAGAAGGTTGCTAGGGAAGGAAGAAGGAGTGTGGATTGAAAGTGCAAAGAAGGCAAAAGGAAAAGATCAGGAGGACTTGGAGAAACATCTGAAAAGTGGAAGAAGAATCTTCTGAGGAGAGAGCAAAGGAAGAGAAGGAGAAAAGACCAGGCTGCAAGATGAGCAATCCAGAGAACGAGAAGACATCTCCAATGAATGTATCCTTTCATCCTGCACAACAGCCTGATCTGACGAAACCCGCTATTAATCCACCGCCTGCAATGTATGGGACATCTCCCTCTGTGCCATACCCGTATCAGCCTTATGCTGGACCTCCTGGTGTCGTATTTATGCAGCCTGAACAGGCCAACCTCATGACCAATGTCCAACCGGTCAACGAACGAGATTATTGGAGCTACACCATCCTCGCCCTCTTCTGCTGCTGCCCCATGGGCATCCTTGCCTTGATTTACTCTAGAAAGGTAAGTTTCAAGGAGGGAGGAGAGAGATGGAGGGAGGGGGAAGAGAGAGAAGGGGAAAGAACCATGACTATCTATGCTTAGATTTATTAATTTATTAATTTATTAATTTATTAATTTATTAATTTATTAATTTATTAATTTATTAATTTATTAATTTATTAATTTATTAATTTATTAATTTATTAATTTATTAATTTATTAATTTATTAATTTATTAATTTATTAATTTATTAATTTATTAATTTATTTAGTTCAATACATAATACACATTGAAGAGAAAGATATGTAATAATATAAGTAAAGAAAAGAATAGAAGAAAAGATATAAAAGTATAGGTGAACATATTTGAAAGGAAGAAAAGATAAATGAGATAAGGAGAGACAATTGGACAGGGGACGGAAGGCACACTGGTGCACTTATGCACGCCCCTTACTGACCTCTAAGGAACCTGGAGCGGTCAATCGTGGATAGTCTAAGGGGAAAATGTTGATGATTAGGGGTTCACACTACTGAGTCAGGTAATGAGTTCCATGCTTCGACAACTCGGTTGCTGAAGTCATATTTTTTCAGTCAAGTTTGGAGCGGTTAATATTAGGTTTGAATCTATTGCGTGCTCTTGTGTTGTTGCGATTGAAGCTGAAATAGTCATTGACAGGTAGAACGTTGCAGCATATGATCTTGTGGGCAATACTTAGATCGTGTTTTAGGCGACGTAGTTCTAAACTTTCTAGACCTAGGATGGATAGTCTGCTTTCGTAGGGTATTCTGTAGGATATTCAGTTGCAAACAAACTATATTTACAGCAGCACGAAGCTTATAACTTCAGCCTGATGATGGTGAATGTGATTTCACCGAAACGTCGCATAGACATTCAAAATATTACATGGGGCAAAACCCGAACTCAGAACAATCTACATATACAGTGATCCCCCGGTTATTGCGTCCCCGACCATTGCGAACAGGGTAATTTGCGATTTTTGAACCCGGAAGTCAAAACACCATCTGCGCATGCGTGCCCTTTTTTCTATGGGCACGCATGCGTAGATGGCGCCGGGCAGATCAGCTGCTGGGCGGCTTCCCTGGGTCTTCCCCCTCTTGCTGGCGGGAGGGCGAAGCCCCCCCCAGCACCCACTCGCCCGCCCTTTGCCCTTCGCCCGGGAAGTTCGCCAGGAGTCAGCAGAGAACGGCGCGCCTGTTTTAAAACGATCGGAGCTTTCCAATGAGTCCCGAAGACAAACGTCAAACTTCCGCGTTTGTCTTCGGGACTCATTGGAAAGCGGCGCGGGTGTTTTAAAACGTCGCCGCCGACATGGGGGGCTTGCTAGCACCCCCCCAAACCCGGGTTGGGGGTTCGGGGGGGTGCTAGCGAGCCCCCCATGTTGGCGGCGACGTTTTAAAACACCCGCGCCGCCCCCAATCTTCGGCTCCTCGCTAGTGCTGCGGAAGTTAAAAACATCATCTGCACATGCACAGATGGTGTTTTTACTTCCGCAGCGCTACTTCGCGAAAACCCGCTCGTTGCGGGGGGTCCTGGAACGGAACCCTCGCAACGAGCGGGGGATCACTGTATATATATATACTATATTTTTTTTATTCCCCCCCCTCATTTTCTGTAAATTTTACAATCTATACAGAATCTTTAAAGTTAGCTATAACCTGGCTAAAGAGAATATTCATAGTTCAGATCATTATACAGTGTTTATTATTATTATTATTATTATTATTATTATTATTATTATTATTATTTAGATTTATATGCCGTCCCTCTCCGTAGACTCGGGGAGGCTCACAACAGTGATAAAAACAATACATGGTAACAAATCTAATAATTAAAATCTAAAATAACAGTTTTACATTAAAAAGTCTAAAAAGAAAAAAACCCAATATATGAAATACATACACACAGTCATATCATGCACAAAACTACATAGGCAAGGGGAGGATGTCTCAGTTCCCCCAAGCCTGATGACAGAGGTGGGTTTTAAGGAGTTTACGAAAGGCAAGGAGGGTGGGGGAAGTCGTAATCTTTGGGGGAATTGATTCCAGAGGGTTGGAGCCACCACAGAGAAGGCTCTTCCCCTGGGTCCCGCCAGACAACATTGTTTAGTCGACGGGACCCGGAGAAGACCAACTCTGTGGGACCTAACCAGTCGCTGGGATTCGTGTGGCAGAAGGCGGTCTCGCAGATATCCTGGTCCGGTGCCATGAAGGGCTTTATAGGTCATAACCAACACTTTGAATTGTGACCAGAAACTGATTGGCAACCAATGCAGACTGCGGAGTGTTGGAGTAACATGGGCATACTTAGGAAAGCCCATGATTGCTCTCCCAGCTGCATTCTGCACGATCTGAAGTTTCCGAACACTTTTCAAAGGTAGCTCCATGTAGAGAGTGTTACAATAATCAAACCTCAAGTTGATGAGAGCATGAGTGACTGTAAGCAGTCTTGCTGTACAACCGCCCATATTTTACTAAGTGTATTTCAATTGATGTTTTGTTTTGTTTTGTTTTTGTTTTTGTGAGTATGATTATTGTCTTGGTATTGTTTTATGTATTTATATCTGTAAATAAAATTTAAATAATTTTTTTAAAAAAAAAAGTTAAAAAAAGGAATGCTGCTCTCCACTTAAGCAGGGAACCAGAAATGCCATAAAATTTTACTTTTAAAAGTAGTTTATTGTGTACTGCTGAATCAAAGATAACAATAATTTTCCTTTTACCTCTTTCCTCCCAACTCAGACTCAACGAGCCAATCAAAAGAGAGACATCAAATCTGCTAAGAAATATTCCAAACAGGTTCTCGCCTTTGATCACATAGCACTTGCACTGGGAATTACATGGATTGTTCTGGTCATAGCTTTCAGTGTCTTTTATATCTACAGGAAAAAAAAGGACTAGATCTTGGAAAAACAAACCAAATACATGGATTACCGCAATGAATGCATCAAATTCAAGACCCACAATCCATCCCACATCTTCCAGCCTAGCATACCTCAACAACAAATCAACATCCCAAGTACCACCAACCAAGAATAGGAAAGCGCTCCCCTTACTTCCTCGATCCAATCCAAAACTAATCTCGAATACAAAACCATATCAAATGCAAACTAATGAATGCAAGAAGCATAGTTAACAAGATGTCAGAATTACTACTACTAGACACTGAAACCTTCGACATTATTTGAAACATGGCTAAATGCATCCTATCCAGACTCCATCATCAAATCAAGAAACTATCTTGTCTTCCAGTCCGACCGTGAATCCCGCAGAAAAAACATCCAAGTTGCACATGATCTTACCCTCCCTGAAACCATTGTCTGTGATCTATCCCTAAATGCCACACATCACTTCCTGCTTTGTTACAGAGCCCCTAACTGCGACATCACCACCCAGGGGAAGAGCCTTCTCTGTGGCGGCCCCGACTCTCTGGAACCAACTCCCCCCAGAGATTAGAACTGCCCCCACCCTCCTTGCCTTTCGTAAACTCCTCAAAACCCACCTTTGCGGTCAGGCATGGGGGAACTGAGATATCTCCCCCAGGCCTGTACAATTTATGTATGGTATATTTGTATGTATGTCTGCTTAATAATGGGGTTTTTAAAATATTTTAAATTGTAAATTATTAGATTTGTTATGAACTGTTTTATTCTGTTGTGAGCCGCCCCGAGTCTACGAAGAGGGGCGGCATACAAATCTAATAAATAAATAAATAAAACAAATTAATGTGGGCAGCCTCCTGCCCATGCTCCCTTATCTTCCTTGGCAACCTCAACCTACCCCACATTAATTGGACCTTAAACAAATCCATTACGGAACCCATCCATACTACCCTATACAATGCTATTACCAATCTGGGACTCGACCAACTAGTAACAAACAATACTAGACTCAGCTGCCTAGACCTCATATTCTGCAACAGCAAAAACACTACAAATAAAAGAACCTTTTTCCAACAGTGATTACACTGTTTTTAAGGAGTGGGTTAATTGCATGACTCTGCCCTTCTCATTTAACACTCTTATCTTCCATTATTGCCATGCCTTTTCAGTCTCAGCTAATCATTAAAAACAATAAGGAAACATAAAAGCTTTTTCAATCAGGACAAATAACACAGCTAGCATCCACTACAGCTAAGCAACTTAATGCCCCCGGGCTTCTTCATAAACATACTAAAACTATTGCTTATTTTGAATATAAAACATAGAATCATAGGCCTGAATGAGACCTCGGAGCTTCTAATCCATCCCTTTGCTCGACGGTTGCCATCCCAGAATATCTTCCCATGATATAGATTAGATTAGATTTATTGGATTTATATGCCGCCCCTCTCCGAAAACTCGGGGCGGCTCACAACAAGATAAAAACAATACATAATAACAAATCCAATACCCACCAATCCAATTACAATTTTAAGCTAAAAATTCATAAAAAACAACCCCAGAATATTTAAGAAACACGCATACAATCAATCTAATACCAAAACAATATGGGCAAGGGGGAGATGTTTCAGTTCCCCCATGCCTGACAGCAGAGGTGGGTTTTAAGGAGTTTGCGAAAGGCAAGGAGGGTGGGGGCAATCCTTATCTCAGGGGGGAGCTGGTTCCAGAGGGTCGGAGCCGCCACAGAGAAGGCTCTTCCCCTGGGTCCCGTCAGACGACATTGTTTATCTTTTTTACAGTTTCCCGATTCCTGTTATTTGTTCTCATGAAGGGATAGAAAAAAGGAATTTTAACCTAAGCCACATTGGAAGGTCAGCTGGGAGTCAATGCAATCTCAGGTCATAAAAAATTATAAAGTTATTAATGACCCCAGTGGTCATCTATTTATTTGTTTATTTTGTCAAGCATCTACAGAAAAAGTATAAACACAATAGTGTAATGTATATGTATATAAATATTATATCTTTGTGTACCACCAATACGTACGTGACAAAACAAATAAATAAAAATTAGTCAATAAGTCAATAAGCCAATAAGTCAATAAATAAAGCAGGTCAACAGAGCAGATCTGGGAATTACAATCCCTGAAGACACAATATTATCCTCCTCTTCCTCTTTTTTAAGAAGAGTTTTCCAGTGAAGCAGGATTCACGGTCCGATGGTCCAACTTCCTTCATCCCCTGCCCAACTTCCAGTCACATGATTGTATTTGGGGCCCTCAACTATCAGATCATTTTTACAGCTGTTTGCAGTGTCTTGGGGTCACATGATTGCGATTTACGGAGTTTCTTTTTGTCAGAAACTGGTCTTTGCTTCCAGCTGACTTCCAGTTTTTGGCAAAGATTGGCCCATGGTGAACAGTGGGTTTGCTTAATGATCACTGCAAAACAAGACCAAACAATTTATTTTATTTATTTGTTTGTTTTGTCAGGTACATATTGGAGCTATGTAAAGATACAATAATATTCATATACAGTGATACCTCGTCTTACAAACCCCTCATCATACAAACTTTTCAACATACAAACCTGGAGTTTAAGATTTTTTTGCCTCTTCTTCCAAACTATTTTCACCTTACAAACCCAAGCTGCAGCCACTGGGATGCCCTGCCTCCGGACTTCTGTTGCCAGTGAAGCGCCTGTTTTGCGCTGCTGGGATTCTCCTGAGGCTCCCCTCCATGGGAAACACCACCTCCGGACTTCCGTGTTTTTGCGATGCTGCAGGGGAATCCCAGCAGCGCAAAAATGGGTGCTTCGCTGGCAACGGAAACCCGGAGCTGGGGTTTCCCAGAGAGGGGAGCCTCAGCAAAATGGCAGCATCACAAAAACATGGAAGTCCGGAGGTGGGTTTTCAGATGGTTACATCATTGCGAAACTGGTTCTGTTGTTTAAGGAAGTTTGTAAATGATATGATTAGTTATATTTACAACATAGAATGTATGCATCATATATATATATAGATTGTATATTAAGTGACAGTTAGTTAATAATAGGTATTACACCGTTATGATAGACCCAAAGACTAGAAAAAAGAAAGGGAGGAAAGTGAAAAAGTCAAGGAAGGATATAAAAGAGGAAAAAACAGATATGGAAAGAAAGAAGGGAAAAAAGAAGGAAGGATAAAAAGAGTCTGCACATTTGCAGACATTTGTAGGAAGTAATAAGTAATAATAATAAGATGAAGTAGTAGGTGTATATGCTACAGAGAGCAATGTAAAAAGTTAATATAAAAATAAATTTGATTAGGAGTAGTTAAAGAGGTAGAAAAAAATTATATGTTTGGTGACAGGGTTGTTTTTCTTTTGCCCACTAATTGGGGGGCAATAAATCCAGCCAGTGTGAAAAAGATTTAGCAGTCAGCAAGATGGTGGAGGGAAACACTGAAGCCAGAAATAAACGGGTGTCCAGATCCTGTCCATGATTTCAGTTGTGAAGTGGTAGGCCTGTTTGGTAGGAGGAGCTTCTCCAATTACCCTCACTGGGGGGGTGTGAGCTACTGAAGTTACATCACCTGCAGCTGGGTATTTAACCCTCCTTTGCCAGTCCTGCCCCTCTTGGTCCAGATCCGTTTCTATTTGTTCATTGCCACATTTGCACACACCCGACAAAACTTATCCTACAACAATAAGGGGCAGTTATTTCCGAGGGCAGGGCAATTCTGCCATAAAATAACCACCTATTTGAAGCAAGAGGAAAGAAGTTTCTGTCCACGAGAGAAGGTTGCTACGGAAGGAAGAAGGAGTGTGGATTGAAAGTGCAAACAAGGCAAAAGGAAAAGATCAGGAGGACTTGGAGAAACATCTGAAAAGTGGAGGAAGAATCTGCTGAGAAGAGAGCAAAGGAGGAGAAAGAGAGAAGACCAGGCTGCAAGATGAGCAATCCAGAGAACGAGCAGACATCTCCAATGAATGTCTCTTTTCATCCTGCACAACAGCCTGATCCAACGAAATCCGCTGTTAATCCACCACCTGCAATGTATGGGGCATCTCCCTCTGTGCCATACCAGTATCAACCTTATGCTGGACCTCCTGGTGTCATATTTATGCAGCCTGAACAGGCCAACCTCATGACCAATGTCCAACCGGTCAATGAACGAGATTATTTGTTCTACTCCATCTTCACCATCGTTTGCTGTTGCCTCCCCTTGGGCTTTCTTGCTTTGATTTACTCTATAAAGGTGAGTTTTCATGAGAGAGGAGGGAGAGATGGAGGGAGGGTGGAGAGAGAGAAGGGGAAAGAACCATGACTATCTATGCTTAGATAGTTGTGAATGTGGCCAATGCTAGGTTAATCTTGGTAAGAGATAGCAGCCAGCATTTGTTGCAGTGAACTATGAAGCTGGGATGGGACTGTAGAAGAAGAAGGAGTAAAAACAGTGAGAGCAAGAGGGGAGAGAGGATGGAAATGTCATGTATCCAGAGATCAAATACAGTTCCAAGAGGAAAAGGTAGCTTTGCAGGGATAAGAACTCTTTTCAACGAGCTATCTTGAAAGGATTGTTCAGGTACTGTTAAATGCAATTATTTATTGCGAGCAGACACGTGAATGGATAGAGCTCTCTCCTTCTGCCTTTACACTTGCCATCTTTATTTTAAAAATCATGTTCTCCTGCATGTTTTGACATTTATCTCCTCCTGGCTTTCCCATGTGCCCAGAGTCAACTAATTATATGGTTATTTTATGTTATTGATTTAATTTCATCAAACATATATTAGATAAGAGTGCAGTACTGCAGGCCACTAAAGTGTCCTAATATACCCTTTTATTTCTATCCATTTATGTATTCATAATCATGTTTATATTTATTTATGGATTGATTGATTCATTGATTGATTGATTATCTATCTTTTATATACCTCTCCCCTCCACTGCATGCACTTGCGCTGCCGCCACTCGCACCGGCTCCTCCCCACCGCATGCACTGCTGCTGTTCGCCCCGAGAGCAAGAGACAAGCGGGGCAAACAGAGGCGAATGGCGACAAGCGGGCGGTGGGGGGGGCAAACAGTAGCAGGCAGTGGCGAGTAGGCACTTACCTCTTCGCAAAATTCCGGACTCTTTTCACTTCTGCGCATGCGCAGAAGCTGAATCCCACGCAGGGGGGGATTGGGGGTGGGCTCCCGGCCCGTTCTGGTGAAGGCAAGAACAGTAGCCCGCCACTGAGTGTAGGATTCTTCTTGTGAAAGATCTCTGGAATCATTTGATTCTATTAATGTCTGTAATGCAGTGCAGGTTCCAGATAGATGAGCTGTATTCAAGAATTGGTCTAGCAAAAGTTTTGCATGCCCTAGTTGGCAGTTCAATATTACCAGAGAAGAAGCTACGCAAGATTAGGTGAAAGACTGTTAATGCTTTTTTTGCCATGAGTGAGGGTCGTCTATGAGGTCGTATCCAACCGCCTTGTATTTTGTATTCAGAAATTTTTTGCCAATGTATAAAACAGTATTTTTGTTGGTTGAGATTTGGAGTTGCCAATTGTTTGACCTTTCTGACACATATTCAAGATCTCTTTATAAAGCAGCAGCATTGTTGGTGGTGTTGAATAGTTTTACATCGCTTATAATATGATCTCAAAGGTCATTTATGTAAAGGGTATGAAGAGTGTGGGTCTTAAACGCTACTTTGAGGGACTCCACTACTAACAGGTGCAAGGTTAGGGCGCTCCCTATTTTGACTACTTCTTGCCTGCTTGATAGGAACATTACCACTGCCGCAAGACTAGCTTTTGCCCAATCACGGAAAAAGGAAGAAACCCCACAAGAAGAATTAGTATTAGAAAAAATTATACAATGCGCAGAAATGACTAAATTGACTCTAGAAATAAAAGGTAATGAGGAAACGAAATTTTATGATTGCTGGAATTTATTCTATTATTGGCTTGAAAATAGGAATAAAACTTGCTGAGTATGTTGTAATTGACTATGTAAATAATAATTACACCTGGTGAAAGATTATTAGAATATATAAGATAAAGTTATGAATTATTAATTAAGACTAACATTTGTTTCCCATGCTACATATAATAAAATTAACTGCCTTGGAAATGGCCCTGGGTAAATAAGGAGCTGCAGAGGCAAATAAGGAGCTGTGATGTTCCTTCAAATACACCAGGGTGATTTGACACAAAAATATGTAACCTTTCCCTGGTGCAGAGCTGAAGGGATTGGGTACTGTAGCCTACAGGATAATTCTCTGCCTTGCAAGGCAAAGGTTGTAGGTTCAAGTCCCAGTGGTTATGGCTAGCTGATGAGGCCAAAATAAGGCTGAAATAGATCTATCCTAGTCTCCCTTAATTTTCAAATTCAGCAAAGAAACATGTGACACATACAGATAGAATTGTCGGCTATCAATAAAATTAACTGCCTTGGAAATGGCCCTGGGTTGGGCCAAGAGGCAAATAAGGAGTTGTGATGTTCCTTCAAATACACCACGGTGTTTCGACACAAAATTTGTAACCTTTCCCTGGTTCAGAGCTGAAGGGATTGGGTACTGTAGCCTACAGGATAATTCTCTGCCTTACAAGGCAAAGGTTGCAGGTTCAAGTCCCAGTGGGTATGGCTAGCTGATGAGGCCAAATTAAGGCCGAAATAGATCTATCCTAGTCTCCCTTAATTTTCAAATTCAGCAAAAAAACATCACACACACACACACACACACACACACACACACACACACACATATATATATATATATATATATATATATATATATATATATATTCGTAGATTTTCACGGGTATATGTATGTAGATTGTTCTGAGTTCGGTTTTGCCCCGTGTAATATTTTGAATGTCTATGCGACGTTTCGGTGAAATCACATTCACCATCATCAGGCTGAAGTTGTAAGCTTCGTGCTGCTGTAAATATAGTCCGGTGCTATGACTTTGAATTATGACCGGAAACTGATCGGCAACTAATGCAGACTCCGGAGTGTTGGTGTAACATGGGCATGCCTTGGGAAGCCCATGATTGCTCTCGCAGCTGCATTCTGCATGATCTGAAGTTTCCGAACACTTTTCAAAGGTAGCCCCATGTAGAGAGTATTACAATAGTCGAACCTCGAGTTGATGAGGGCATGAGTGACCGTGAGCAGTCTTGCTGTACAACCGCCCATATTTTATTAGGTGTATATTTTATTAAGTGTATTTCAATTGATGTATTGTTTTGTTTTTTTGTTTTTGTTTTTGTGAGTATGATTATTGTCTTGGTATTGTTTTATGTATTTGTATCTGTAAATAAAATTTAATTAATTTTTTTTAAAAAAAAAAAAGTTAAAAAAAGGAACGCAGCTCTCCACTTAAGCAGGGAACCAGAAATGCCATAAAATTTTACTTTTAAAAGTAGTTTATTGTGTACTGCTGAATCAAAGATAACAATAATTTTCCTTTTACCTCTTTCCTCCCAACTCAGACTCAACGGGCCAATCAAAAGAGAGACATCAAATCTGCTAAGAAATATTCCAAACAGGCTCTTGCCTTTGATCACATAGCACTTGCACTGGGAATTACATGGATTGTTCTGGTCATAGCTTACAATGTCATTATCCACACGAAAAAAAAGGACTAAATCTTGGAAAAACAAACCAAATACATGGATTACCGCAATTAATGCATCAAATTCAAGACCCACAATCCATCCTACATCTTCCAGCCTACCATACCTCAACAACAAATCAACATCCCAAGTACCACCAACCAAGAATAGGAAAGCGCTCCCCTTACTTCCTCGATCAAATCCAAAACTAATCTCGAATACAAAACCATTTCAAATGCAAACTAATGAATGCAAGAAGCATAGTTAACAAGATGTCAGAATTACTACTACTGGACACTGAAACCTTCGACATTATTTGAAACATGGCTAAATGCATCCTATCCAGACTCCATCATCAAATCAAGAAACTATCTTGTCTTCCGGTCCGACCGTGAATCCCGCAGAGGAGGTGGAGTAGCTATATTCTACAAAAAGTCACTAAACCTAAAAAAAACATCCAAGTTGCACATGATCTTACCCTCCCTGAAACCATTGTCTGTGATCTATCACTAAATGCCACACTTCACTTCCTGCTTTGTTACAGAGCCCCTAACTGTGACATCACCACCCAGGGGAAGAGCCTTCTCTGTGGCGGCCCCGACTCTCTGGAACCAACTCCCCCCAGAGATTAGAACTGCCCCCACCCTCCTTGCCTTTCGTAAACTCCTCAAAACCCACCTTTGCTGTCAGGCATGGGGAAACTGAGATATCTCCCCTGGGCCTATACAATTTATGTATGGTATGTTTGTACGTATGTCTGCTTAAATGGGGTTTTTAAAATATTTTAAATTGTAAATTGTTAGATTTGTTATGAACTGTGTTATTTTGTTGTGAGCCGCCCCGAGTCTACGGAGAGGGGCGGCATTCAAATCAAATCAAATCAAATCAAATCAAATCTAAATAAATAAATACATAAATACATAAATACATAAATAAATACAAATTAATGTGGGCAGCCTCCTTCCCATGCTCCCTTATCTTCCTTGGCGACCTCAACCTACCCCACATTAATTGGACCCTAAACAAATCCACTACAGAACCCATACTACCCTATACAATGCTATCACCAATCTGGGACTCGACCAACTAGTAACAAACAATACTAGACTCAGCTGCCTAGACCTTGTATTCTGCAACAGCAAATAAAAGAACCTTTTTCCAACAGTGACTACACTGTTTTTAAGGAATGGGTTAATTGAATGACTCTGCCCTTCTCATTTAACACTCTTATCTTCCATTATTGCCATGCCTTTTCAGTCTCAGCTAATCATTAAAAACAATAAGGAAACATAAAAGCTTTTTCAATCAGGACAAATAACACAGCTAGCAACCACTACAGCTAAGCAACTTACCGCCCCCTGGCTTCTTCATAAACATACTAAAACTAGTGCTTATTTTGAATACAAAACATAGAATCATAGGCCTGAATGAGACCTTGGAGCTTCTAGTCCATCACTTTCCTCGACGGTTGCCATCCCAGAATATCTTCCCAGGATATCTTTTTTACAGTTTCCCGGTTTCTGTTATTTGTTCTCATGAAGGGATAGAAAAGAGGAATTTTAACCTAAGCCACATTGGAAGGTCAGCTGGGAGTCAATGCAATCTCAGGTCATAAAAAATTATAAAGTTATTAATGACCCCAGTGGTCATCTATTTATTTGTTTATTTTGTCAAGCATCTATAAGATTACAGAAAAAGTGTAAACACAATAGTGTAATGTATTATATCTTTGTATACCACCAATATGTATGTGACAAAACAAATAAATAAAAATAAATAAATAAGTCAATAAGTCAATAAGTCAATAAATAAAGCAGGTCAACAGAGCAGATCTGGAAATTATAATCCATGAAGACACAATATTATCTGAAATGACTTATGTTCTTATTTTGTCAAGCGTCTATAAGATAACAGAAAAAGTATAAACACAATTGTGAATATATGAAATGTATAAAGATGGTTATGAATACATGAGATGGTTACATGGAGACATCAGGACAGAGACGGTAGGCACATTGGTGTGCTTATGCACTATTTATCTAGTTCTACCCCATGTTCCTCACGGCAACATTTTTGACAGATGAACATCCAGCCTCCGTTGGGAAATCCCTGGCAAAGGAGGGACTGGGAATTAAGTAAGCAATTCAATTCAGTTCAATTCAATTTATTAGATTTGTATGCTGCCCCTCTCCGAAGACTCGAGGCGGCTAACAACAGTAATAAAAAACAATATTATAGCAAAACAAATCTAATATTAAAAAGAAGCATATAAAATGCTATCATGTTTAAAAACCAAACAACACATACATACCAAACATAAAATATAAAAAGCCTGGGGGAAAGGTGTCTCAACTCCCCCAAGCAGTTTGTTCCACTGACTAAAGTTCATAATAGCATTTAGACCTATACACCATAGTGTTTTTACAGCCCTCTCTAAGTGGTTGACAGAATCAGCCTATCACCCCCCAAAATGTGGGTCCTCATTTTATCCACTTTGAAAAGATGGAAAGTTGAGTCAACCTTGAGCCGGTGGTGAGATTTGAACTGCTGAACTACAGCTAGTTCATAAATTTCCTACGTTCTTCCAGATGACTAATATAAACATCCTAAAATTTTGCAATTTTAGCTGAGTGGTTCTGGTTCTTTTCCCAACAAATCCATTTCCTCCTCTTCCTCTATTTTAAGAAATTGAAAAACTCTTCTGAGATGAGCTGAGTGCAGCAGGATTCACGGTCCGATGGTCCAACTTCCATCCTCCCCGCCCTCCCCCTCCAGTCACATGGTTGTATTTGGGGCCCTCAACTATCAGCCCACGTTTACAGCTGTTTGCAGTGTCTTGGGGTCACATGATTGCGATTTACGGAGTTTCTTTTTGTCAGAAACTGGTCTTTGCTTCCAGCTGACTTCCAGTTTATGGCAAAAATTGGCCCATGGTGAACAGTGGATTTGCTTAATGCCCACTGCAAAACAAGACCAAACAATTTATTTTATTTATTTGTTTGTTTTGTCAAGTACATATTGGAGCTATGTAAAGATACAATAATATTCATATACAGTGATACCTCGTCTTACAAACCCCTCATCGTACAAACTTTTCGAGATACAAACCCGGGGTTTAAGATTTTTTTGCCTCTTCTTACAAACTATTTTCACCTTACAAACCCAAGCTGCCGCCACTGGGATGCCCCGCCTCCGGACTTCTGTTTCCAGAGAAGTGCCCGTTTTTGTGCTGCTGGGATTCCCCTGAGGCTCCCCTCCATGGGAAACACCACCTCCGGACTTCCGTGTTTTTGCGATGCTGCAGGGAAATCCCAGCAGCGCAAAAACGGGTGCTTCGCTGGCAACGGAAATCCAGAGGTGGGGTTTCCCAGTGAGGGGAGCCTCAGCGAAATCGCAGCATCGCAAAAACATGGAAGTCCGTAGGCGGGGTTTCGAGGACTTCTGTGTTTTTGCGATGCTGCAATTTCACTGAGGCTCCCCTCGCTGGGAAACCCCACCTCCGGACTTCCGTTGCCAGTGAATCACCCATTTTTGCGCTGCTGGGATTCCCCCGCAGCATCACAAAAACATGGAAGTCCAGAGGTGGGGTTTCCCATGGAGGGGAGCCTCAGGGGAATCCCAGCAGCGCAAAAACGGGTGCTTCAGCTGGCAAAAGGGGTGAGATTTGGGCTTGCACACATTAATCGCTTTTCCATTGATTCCTATGGGAAACATTGTTCTGTTTTACAAACTTTTCACCTTACAAACCTCGTCCCACAACCAATTAAGTTTGTAAGATGAGGTATCACTGTACATGATAATAGTAATAAGAAAACTAAAGAGGAACATTAGATATATTAATATTCATATGCATGGTAATAGTAGAAAAAAAATAAAAGAAACATTAGGATAGGGGACAGAAGGTACGCTGGTGTACTTATGCATGCCCCTTACTGACCTCTTAGGAATCGGGAGAGGTCAACAGTGGATAGTCTAAGGGTAAAGTTTTGGGGGTTAGGAGATTTATTTATTGGATTTGTATGCTGCCCCTCTCCGCAGACTCAGAGATGATACTACAACGCCTGGTAGTGAGTTTCATGCATCAACTACTTGGTTACTAAAATCGTATTTCCTGCAGTCGACTTTGGAAAGCACCTGAAAGCTTCCTTTACAACAATCACAGGGACTACCTGTTATTTGTAGGCTGGCCTCCCTTGTAAGACAATTGTAGGAGGCTTATACCCGTTACTTAGAGGGAACTTGGTGCAATGACATCCTTATATGTTTGGTGACAGGGTTGTTTTTCTTTTTCCCACTAAGTGGGAGGCAATAAATCTAGCCAGTGTGGGAAAGATTTAGAAGGTGGAAGGAAACCAGTAATAGATGGAGGGGATGTCCAGGTTCTGTTCCTATTTACAGTTGTGTAGTAGGCCTGTTTAGTAGGAGGAGTTTCTCTAATTTACCCTAACTGAGGAGGGGGGGAAAAACTGAGTAACTAAATTTACATAATCTGCAGCTAGAGAAATACCCACTCAGTCCAGAGCCATCCCTGCTTCTTCATTGCCACATTTCCCCACACCAGAGAAAGTTTATCCTACCACAATAAGGAGCTTTTTGAGGGCAAGACGATACTAAGATAAAGTAACCACCTGTCGGAAGTAAATCTTCAGGTGACAGAAGTTTCTCCCTATCAGAGAAGGTCGCTAGAGAAGCAGGAAGAGTGTGGGTTGAAAGTACAGCTAAGGCGAAAGAAAAAGATCAGCAGGACTTGGGGGAGCATCTGAAAAGAAGACGAAGAAGAAGATTTTGCTGAGAAAGGAGAAGAGACATTGTAGAACTTCAAGGAAGGAGAGGAGAGGAGATCAAAGGAGGCCAGGCTGCAAGATGAGCGATACAGAGAATGAGAAGACATCTCTATTGAATGAATCCTTTCGTCCTGGACAACAGCATGATCGAATGAAATCAGCTATTAATCCACCACCTCCAATGTATGAGGCATCTCCCTCTATGCCATACCAGTATCAAGCTTATGTTGGACCTCCCGGTGCCGTACCTATACAGCCTCAACAGACCAACTACATCACAAATGTCCAATCGGTCAATGAACCAGATTATATGGGCTACTCCATCTTCACCCTCCTTTGCTGCTGCTTTCCCTTGGGCATAGCTGGTGTGATTTACTCTATAAAGGTGAGTTTCCATGAGAAGGGGGGAGAGGGAGAGTGGGACAGAGAGAAGGTGAGAGGGAAGGAAAGAAGGAAAGAAAGGGAGAGAGCTGAGAGAAAGAGAAAGAGAGAGGGGGAGGGAGGGAGGGAGAATTCTGGACTGGGCTCTTAGGAAAAATGTTGCACAGACATTTTAATGTTTATCTTTCTCCTTCAGTAAAGGAATCTCAGCAAGTGTTGTAAACTAGAGCCAAAATATAGCCTGATGTTTATTTTGAATGGGTGATATGAATTTACTGGTAGCCTTCTGAGAGAGAGAGAGAGAGAAAGAAAGAAAGAACCATGCCTAACTTTGCTTTTAGATGGTTATGAGTGTGGCCAATGGCAGGTTAATCTTGATAAGAAGTAAAAACCACTACTTGTTAAGGTGAACTTTAAAGCAGGGACATAACTGTAGAAGAAGAGGGAGTAAAAAGGAAAAAAGTAAGAAATAATTATTATTAATAATAATAATAACAAAACAACAACAACAATAATAATAATCGCTTTAGTGGGATCAGCAAACATAATTTGCTGCTACATCACGCAGTCCTAGGTGCTTGGGAAGCGCCCGACTGGTGATGAAATACGAAATCCAGCATAGTGATCTCGTTTGCTGTGTTGTATTGACATAATAATTTATTAGATTTATATGCCGCCCCTCTCCAAAGACTCGGAGCGGCTCTCAACATCAATATAAAATACAAATCCAATGATTAAAAAGCAAAACAGTTAAAAACCCTTGGTTTAAAAACAATCATACAACCCAAACAAACCATACATAAAAGGGGTTGGGAACACCGTTCCCTGTAAGCTGTGCCCGTGAGCAGGCGCGCACCCCCCAAAAACCCCGCCCGTGCCCTTTTCCACGGGCATGTGCTCCCCATCCCCCTGCCAGCCCGTGGGGGGGTGGGGAGGCGCCGGCAGTAAAAGGAACGGGAGCCGCAGCCGCCCCTGCCTCCCCACCATGCCTCCGGCCCCCTCGCGCCTCTGGCCTCTCGGCCCTGCCCCCCGCCCACCCGATCCGCCCCCTCTCCTCCTCCGCCACCTCCTGCGCTCCCAGCCAGGGGGCTGCGAGAGAGGGTTTTCTCCGCGCGTTTCAGGAATGCCCGCCCCACCCCTCTCGCAGCCCCTTCGCTGGGAGCCCTTTCCTCCCGAGCTTTCAGCAAGGGGGCTGCAGTAGAGGCAGGGCAGGCGTTCCCGAAGGGCAGGGTGATCAGCTGTGAGGCGGAGCTCCGGAACTGAGGCACCGATGCTGGGAGAAAGCGTTCTGGAGCTCTGCCTCACAGCTGATCACCCTGCCGCCGCCCAAATGCCACTGCTAAGAGAGAGAGCTGGCTGGCTGGCTGGCTGGCTGGCTGGCTGGCTGGCTGGCTGGCTGGCTGGCTGGCTGGCTGGCTACAAGATGACAAGAAAATAATACAGTGACAATGATCCAAGTAACCAAAATTTAAGCACCGAGGGAATCATGGGCCACCATCTGTTTCAAATATGAGCCAAAAATTGTAAAATGCAAGCCAGGCCAGGACCCCACTGTACTTAAGACAAGATATGCTATAGGAAAAGGGATGTGAAACTCAATTTCATTGAGGACCTCATCAAGGTTGTGTTTGATCTTGGGTGGCTGGGGGAGCATCACTAGGGTGAGCATGGCCAGCTCAATGTCACTCGTGTTGGGGGCACCTGTGGTAGTCTGGGCAGGGGTGGGGCCTGGGGGGATCCTCCTGCAGCCCTCTGCCAGTCACTGTTTCCAAAGTGCCCCCACAAGTCAGATCTAAACATCACATTGGCCAAATTCGTCCTCTTGACCTTGACACTCCTGCAATAGGAACAAGGTAAACCAACCCCATTGAATTGGCTCTCAGTGCTTGTTTGCAACCAGTGAGCAATAAAGAACAGGTGTGTCACTCCTCTTTAATCTTGATACTAACTGGGCTATTGAATTTTGCATCAAAGGCGCAAAGTCCAAGTCCTTTCGAAGAGTAGCCCCTTTGAGTTGTAACAGCAGAACCACATGTAGGTAAAAACTAATAATAATAATAATAATAATAATAATCATGCAGTCAGTTTCTTCTAAAAAACATCTGACAATCAGAGGTGCTGTTTTAGCCTACAATTATTATTATTATTATTTATTAGATTTGTATGCCGCCCTTCTCCAAAGACTCGGGGCGGCTCACAGGTTACAAAAGCAACACAACAACAAATCTAATTAATTAAAAATTAATTATTTCCTTCTTCTCTCCTTCTGCTTTCACGCTTGCCATCTTTATTTTAAAAAATTGTGTTCTCATGCATGTTTTAAACATTCTTCCAGCTGCTGTGGCCTAGGGGTGGAGCTCTTGGCTCACAATCAGAAGGTTGTACGTTCAATCCTAAGAAGAGGCAGATGTAGGATCTCCTGCTTGGTTAGGGGGTTGGACTAGATGACCTGCAAGGTCCCTTCTAACTCTGTTAATCTGTTGTCCCTTGCTCTCCCACATGCCCAGAGTCAACTAATTATATGGGTATCAATAATCTTTTTCTTACCTCTTTCCTCTTCTCACCCTCAGACTCAAGATGCCAATCAACGGGGAGACGTCATATCTGCCAAGAGATATTCCAGACTGGCACAGATCTTGGATCACACAGCATTTGGATTTGGGGTCTCATTGATCATTCTGACTATTATTCTGTTCGCTGTTACATACACCATGGCTCAGACCACAATTCCAAAAGTTCATCCAAGAGGCTTTGGAAATTACAATCCCTGAAGACATGACATTATCTTAAATTATTTCTGTTCTTACCCTGTTTCCCCCAAAATAAGACAGTGTCTTATATTAATTTTTGCTCCCAAAGAGGTGCTACGTCTTTTTTTTTTGATAATTTTTTTTATTAATTTTTAACAAATTTATATTACACACAACATAAAACAGTGCATAGTGAAATGTGCCCACCACCCACACACACACACATTCCCCATCACCAAATCGGGGGTGTTTCTTGTATAGTCCACTTGACCCAAGAGCAATATATCTATTTACATATTATAGAGTGATTCCAATTTATTTCTTGTAGCTTGGTCTTGGATTCTGCTCGTCATATATCGTCTCACCTTGTCCCACCGTCCCATCAGCTGTCCCAACTCAGTTTCATTATCGAATTTATCCTTTTATCCATAATTTCAAATTGAATATGGTCCACCATGTACCTATACCAATTTTGCATTGTCCATTTTGTCGCATCCTTCCAACCCAAAACTATTACTGCCTGAGCGCTTTCTATTGCTGCTTTTTTTATTTCTCTAAATTCTCCCATCGCATTGCTTTTTACTAGTACTGCCATTTCCTTAGTGATTGTCCATTGTATATTTAGCATTCTATTGAAATCCTCTTTCACTTTTTGCCAAAATTCCTGCTACGTCTTATTTTCAGGGGATGTCTTATACTTTTTTCCAATAAAGAAGAGTTCACATTTATTGCTGAACAAAAAAAAAAGAACATTTATTATATACTGTACAGTAGTTGTCATCACAAACCAGCATAACCAGACAAACTGTGAATCCTATCAAGAATTTCTTACTACTGCGGTATCATTATTTCCATGTACAACAATTATACTTTCTTCAAATTTATGTTATATATGTTCTGTTCGGGAATGCTGCGAAATGAAACCATCCCCTATGTCTTACTTTCAGGAGATGCCTTATATTAGGCAATTCTACGAAACCTCTCCTATGTCTTACTTTCGGGAGTGACTTATTTTCAGGGAAACAGGGTAATACACGGAAGGGAAGTCAGAAATCTAAATACAGTGATACCTTGTCTTACAAACTTAATTGGTTCCGGGACGAGGTTCTTAAGGTGAAAAGTTTGTAAGACGAAACAATGTTTCCCATAGGAATCAATGGAAAAGCGATTAATGCGTGCAAGCCCAAAATTCACCCCTTTTGCCAGCCTAAGCGCCTGTTTTTGTGCTGCTGGAATTCCCCTGAGGCTCTCCTCCATGGGAAACCCCACCTCCAGACTTCCGTGTTTGTGCGATGCTGCGATTTCACTGAGGCTCCCCTCGCTGGGAAACCCCACCTCCGGACTTCCATTGCCAGCGAAGCATCCATTTTTGCGCTGCTGTGATTCCCCTGCTGTGATTCCCCTGCAGCATCACAAAAACACGGAAGTCCGGAGGTGGGGTTTCCCATGGAGGGGAGCCTTAGGGAAATCCCAGCAGCACAAAAACGGGTGCTTCGCTGGCAACGGAAGTCCAGAGGCGGGGCATCCCAGCTGCGGTGGTGGGTTTGTAAGGTGAAAATAGTTTGTAAGAAGAGGCAAAAAAAATCTTAAATCCCGGGTTTGTATCTCGAAAAGTTTGTATGACGAGGCGTTTGTAAGACGAGACATCACTGCAAAACTATAATTTTTGAATTAATGTAAATGTCAATCATGTAAAACCCTTACTGCAGAATTTGACCAAAGGCTGATCTTTAAGACTTCCCTTGTTGACCAGCAACAACACCTAAGAATTAACCCATAAGACACTGAAGACAACAGCAACCATTGTGGCAGAGTGTTAGAATGCAAGCAACTTCTCCCAATTGCTGGCTGCCTGCAATTTGGCAATTTGAATCTCACTAGGCTCAAGGTTGACTCAGCCTTCCATCCTTCCGAGGTCGGTAAAATGAGGACCCAGATTGTTGGGGGCAATAGGCTGACTCTGTAAACTGCTTAGAGAGGGATGTAAATCACGGTGAAGGGGTATATAAGTCTAATTTTGCAACTTTAGCTAAGTAGTTCTGGTTCTCTCCACAAAGTAGTATAAATAGAGGCCACATGGAGGTGGAGTAACTCAGGTTTATTGCATGCAAGGTTAAGAAGTAAGGCAAGAAAATCTGAGGCCTCCAGGGGGCCTCCAGGGGGGGGGGCGGGGGAGGCCATTTTCACCATCCCCAGGCATTGAAGTATAGAAACATAAAAACATAGAAGATTGACGGCAGAGAAAAGACCTCATGGTCCATCTAGTCTTGCCCTTATACTGTTTCCTGTATTTTATCTTAGGGTGGATCTATGTTTATCCCAGGCAGGTTTAAATTCAGTTACTGTGGATTTACCAACCACGCCTGCTGGAAGTTTGTTCCAAGGATCTACTACTCTTTCAGTAAAATAATACTTTCTCATGTGACTTCTAATCTTTTCCCTAACTATCCTGAAATTGTGCCCCCTTGTTCTTGTGTTCGCTTTCCTATTAAAACACTTCTCTCCTGAACCTTATTTGACCCTTTAACATATTTAAATGTTTTGATTCTGTCCCCCCTTTTCCTTCTGTCCTCCAGACTATACAGATTGAGTTCATTAAGTCTTTCCTGATACGTTTTATGCTTAAGACTTTCCACCATTTTTGTAGCCCCTCTTTGGACTGGTTCAATTTCTTCAATATCTTTTTGTAGGTGAGGTCTCCAGAACTGAACACAGTATTCCAAATATGGTCTCACCAGCGCTCTATACAGCGGGATCACAATCTCTCTCTTCCTGCTTGTTATATCTCTAGCTATGCAGCCAAGCATTCTACTTGCTTTCCCTACCACCTGACCGCGCTGTTCCCCCATTTTGAGACTGTCAGAAATAACTACCCCTGACAGTCTCAAAATGGGTGAACAGTGCAGTCAGGCGGTAGGGAAAGCAAGTATGAGTGTGGGCACTCGTGCATGTGCGATAGCACACACATCCGCGCTTTTGGCCCCCCGACGAAAAAAAGGTTCGCCCTCATTGGTCCAGACCCTGTCCATGATTTCAGTTGTGAAGCAGCAGACCTGTTTGGTAGGCGGAACTTCTCTAAATACGAACTGAATAATCAAATTATCACAGATAATCCCCACTCGGTTAAAGACCTTGGTATACTAATAACAAAAGATTTAAGTGCCAAAGCCCACTGCAACAATATAGCCAAGAAGGCTTCAAGAGTTGTAAACCTAATCCTACGTAGCTTCTGCTCTGGCAATCTCACACTACTTACCAGAGCTTACAAAACTTTTGCCAGACCCATCCTCGAATACAGCTCATCTGTTTGGAACCCATATCGCATCTCAGACATTAACACCCTTGAAAATGTCCAAAGATACTTCACCAGAAGAGCCCTTCACTCCTCCACTCGAAATAGAATACCCTATGAGATTAGACTTTCAATCCTGGGCCTAGAAAGTTTAGAACTAAGACGCCTTAAACAAGATCTAAGTATTGCCCACAAGATCATATGCTGCAACGTCCTGCCTGTCGGCGACTACTTCAGCTTCAACCACAACAACACAAGAGCACACAACAGATTTAAACTTAATATTAACCGCTCCAAACATGACTGTAAAAAATATGACTTCATTAACCGAGTTATCGATGTGTGGAACTCATTACCGGACTCCATAGTGTCATCCCCAAACCCCCAACACTTTACCCTTAGATTATCTACGGTTGACCTATCCAGATTCCTAAGAGGTCAGTAAGGGGCGAGTACAAGTGCACTAGAGTGCCTTCCATCCCCTGTCCTATTGCTCTCCTATATCTCCTATACCTTTCTTCTATTCCTATATCTCTTCTTCTATTCTTTCATTGATATGTTCTATTACTATATCTTCTTTTCTATTCTTTCATAGATATATATTTTACTATGAATATCTCCTCTATAACCTTCATCATGTATTTTACTATGTGTACATAGATATATACCCACTAAACCCCTCATTGTGTATTGGAATAAATAAGTAAGTAAGTAAGTAAGTAAGTAAGTAAGTAAGTAAGTAAGTAAGTAAGTAAGTAAGTAAGTAAGTAAGAAAGTATTAAATAAGTAAATAAGTAAGTAAATAAATAAATAAATAAATAAAATAAAAAATAAAAAATAAATAAAAAATAAATAAAAAATAAATAAAAATAAATTAATAATAATAATAAAAAAAAATAAATAAATAAATAATGAAAAATGAAAAATAAAAAAATAAAAAAATAAAAATAAATAATAAAAATAAATAAATAAATAAATAATAAATAAAAAATAAAAAATAAATAAAAGTAAATAAATAATAAATAAAAAATAAAAAATAAATAAATAAATAATAAATAAATAAATAAATTAAAAAATAAAAATAAATAAAAAATAAAAAAATAAAAAATAAAAAATAAAAAAAATAAAATAAAAAATAAATTTAAAAAAAAAAACCTTACCTTTTCTGTGGGAAAAAGAAACGAGGAACTTAATTTATATCCTCTACAGCTAATCCTTTGCCACTGGTGCCGCACCCAAGCCACATTCATCCCTGTTTATTCATTGCCACATTTCCTGCACACTAGATAAAATTTACCCTACAACAATAAGAAACTCTTATTTCGGAGGGCAGGGCAATCCTAACTTAAATAACCACCTGTTTGGAGGAAATCTCCAGATGAAAGAAATTTCTGTCCCTGAGAACAGCAAGTAAGGCTGGGGATTGAAAGTGTAAGCAAGGCAAAAGAAAAAGATCAACAGGATTTGGGGGAACATTTGAGAAGAAGAAGAATCTGCTGAGAAAGGAGTTGAGACTTTGCAGAACTTCAACGAAGGGAAGGAGAGAAGAGGAGACCAGGCTGCAAGATGACCGATCCAGAGAACGAGAAGACAGTTCCGATGAATGAATCCTTTTATCCTGGACAACAGCCTGATCCGATGAAATCAGCTATTAATCCACCGCCTCCAATGTATGAGCCATCTCCCTCTATGCCATACCAGTATCAAGCTTATGGTGGACCTCCTGGTGCTGTACCTATGCAGCCTCAACAGGCCATCTTCATCACAAATGTCCAATCGGTCAATGAACCCGATTATTTGGGCTACTCCATCTTCACCCTGATTTGCTGCTGCTTCCCCTTGGGCATAGCTGCCTTGATTTACTCTATAAGGGTGAGTTACAATGAGAGACAGCGGTGGAGGGAGAGTGGGAGAGAGAGAAGGAGAGAGGGAAGGAGAGAGGAAAAGAAAGGGAGAGAGCAAGAGAAGGAGAAAGGGAAGGAAAGAGGAAAAGAAAGGGAGAGAGCAAGAGAAGGAGAAAGGGGGAAGGAGAAAGGGAGGGAGAATTCCGGACTGGGCTCGTAAGGAAAATGTTGAACAGACATTTTAATGTTTATGCTTCTCCTTCAATAAGGGAATCTCAGCAAATGCTGTAAACTATAGCCAAAATATAGCCTGATATTCATTTGGAAAGGATGATATGAATTTACTGGTAGCCTTCTGACAGAGATAGATGATAGATAGATAGATAGATGGATAGATAGATAGATAGATAGATAGATAGATAGATAGATAGATAGATAGATAGATAGATAGATAGATAGATAGATAGATAGATAGATAGAGATAGATCGGTGGGTGGGTGGGTGGGTGGGTGGGTGGGTGGGTGGATGGATGGATGGATGGAGGGGTGGAGGGGTGGAGGGATAGAGGGAGGGAGGGATGGAGGGGTGGAGGGATAGAGAGAGGGAGGGATGGATGGAGATATGGAGGGATGGAGGGGTGGAGGGGTGGAGGGGTGGAGGGATGGAGGGGTGGAGGGATGGAGGGGTGGAGGGGTGGAGGGAGGGAGGGATGAATGGAGGGATGGAGGGATGGAGGAAGGGCTGGAGGGACAGAGAGAGAGAGAGAACTATGACTAACTTTGCTTGTAGATGGTTATGAGTGTGGCCAACGGCAGGTTAACCTTGGTTACTTCTTACAGTGAACTTTAAAGCAGGGACAAGACTGTAGAAGAAGAGGGTGTAAAAAGGAAAAAACAAGAAAAAAAGGGGGTGGAATGTCGTGTACAGAGTTTGTTAACACAAGTCCTTACTCAGAGATCAGATACAGTTCAAAGAGGGAAGGGTAGCTTTGCAGAGATAAGAGCTCCTTTCAATACACTATCAGACTTCCTTAATTGAAGGTATTATTCATGTACTACCAAATATAGAATTATTTCTTGCAAACAGAAATGCCAGGAATGATTGTACTTCTCTTTTTTCAGTGCCAATGTAACTTTCAAATGTTCATGAAAGTTATGGCTGCAAATTGAAGGCTGCCTGTGATAGAATATGTTTCCTTCTAGCAAACACGTTCTTATAATGTGTTTTTTTTTTCAAGTATTTTCAATATCAAACTATCAATTAAGAGAAAAGGATGCACCTTTTGAATGTTAACTGAAATAAGTGCAAGGGCTTGAAAAAAAGCTGCTGGTTTGCCTTTTCAATATGAACTCAAGGGAGACAACCTTAAAAAGAGGTTTTTCTGACAATAGCATCATGGGGAAGAGATGTCAAAGGACACCTCTAGAGACCCAAGGAAGTATTTTCTATTCTTCCAGTAGAACTATATAGGCAGGCACTAAACAATCTAATGAGTTTCCATGGCTGATTATGGACTCAGTGTGAGCTTTCGTGGTTATCTCCAATAACTTAATTATTAGCCGCCCCAAGTCTACGGAGAGGGGCGACATACAAATCTAATAAATAAATAAATTAAATATTTTATTTGTCTTTTGCAACTTACTTACTTCCTTCCTTCCTACCTTCCTTCCTTCCTTCCTACCTTCCTACCTTCCTTCCTTACTTTCTTCCTTCCTTCCTTCTTCCTACCTTCCTTCCTTCCTACCTACCTTCCTATCTTCCTTCCTTCCTACCTTCCTACCTACTTCCTTCCTTCCTATCTTCCTTCCTTCCTACCTTCCTACCTTCCTACCTACTTCCTTCCTACCTTCCTTCCTTCCTTCCTACCTACCTACCTACCTACCTTCCTACCTTCCTATCTTCCTATCTACTTCCTTCCTTTCTTTCTTTCTTTCTTTCTTTTCTTTTTGTCTATCTGGCTGGCTGGCTGTTCAGGATAGTTTACAAGATGACAAGACAGTAACACAGTAACAATGATCCATGTAACCAAAATTTAAGCACCGAAGCAGTCCCAGGCCACCATCTGTTCCAAATATGAACCAAAAATTGTAAAATTGCAAGCCAGGCCAGGACCCAACTGCACTTAGGACAAGATATGCTATAAGAAAGGGGTTTGAAACTCAATTTCATTGAGCACTGCATCAGGGTTGTGTTTGACCTTGTGTGGCCGGGGGAGCATCACCAAGGTGAGGATGGCCAGCTCAATGTCCATCGTGTTGGGGGCACCTGTGGTAGTCCAGGGAGGGCTGGGGCCTGGGGGGATCCTCCTGCAGCCCTCTGCCAGTCACTGTTTCCAAGGTGCCCCCACAGGCCAGATCTAAGCACCACCTTGGCCAAATTTGTCCCCCTGACCTTGACACTCCTGCAATAGGAACAGGTTAAACCAACCCCATTGAATTGGCTCTCAGTGCCTGTTTGCAACCAATGAGCAATAAAGAACAGGTGTGTCCCTCCTCTTTAATCTTGATAGTAACTGGGCTATTGAATTCTGCATCAAAGGCGCAAAGTCCAAGTCCTTTCAAAGGGCAGCCCCTTAGAATATGAGCTGTAACAGCAGAACCATACGTAGTTAAAAACAAATAATAATAATAATAATAATGCAGTCAGTTTCTTCTAAGAACATCTGAGAATCAAAGGGGCTATTTTAGCCTACAATGCTGGATTTCATGCAACTGGGCCACAACATGTCTTAATTCAACAGCAGAGGGATATTGGAGGGAATGTTAGAGCAAAAAACAGGGGGGGGGGTCATCAAATCAATTAGATGAAAGATCTTAGATGAGCCCTGCAGACCAGCTCGAAGCACCCCACAGGCAGGGGTGGATTCTAACTTAACGTGCCACTAGCTCGCTTCCTCCTGCCCCATTTGGCTGTGTATTGTGGGCACACAAGCACTTCATGTGTGGGCCAAAAATTCCCTCCCAAATTATTAAAAAGCCAAAAACAAAATGGCGGCACATGCGCAGTGCAGGAAACTGTTTAGTTAAAGCTTAAAACAAACAAACAGGCTGACGCCGAATCAGTCTGTACATGAACAAGAAACAATTGGAAACTATCCCTCATGGCTGATAGCGATTGGCAATGATTTCTAACCGTTTGCCTTGGGTGTGTGGCTAAAAAACATAAAAGCATTGATGGGCTCCTCCGGGTACGGTTAGGTATGCAGTACCGGTAGAAAATGTTTGAATTTTTTTCCCTTCTGGGCTCTGGGTATGTTTTTCCTATTGCAGTAAAGGAAGTGGAATGTGTATAATTTTAGAAGAGCTGTTTGTGCGTCTGTGTGTGTGTGTACATACATATACAGTTTATATAGTAGATAATATATATTTTTGTGTGCCTGTGTGTAATATGTATGTACACATATGGCATATATACACAGAATTAAATAGTATATTTTGGATGTTCAGCAATAGTAAATAAATAGGGAAATTGTATCTCTTTGAGGCGAGAGGCCAGGCACCCTAGCCCTAACCCTTGACGTGAGTAGCCTCAAGTTGGCCACCTTTAAGCCAGTCACATGCCACCCCCTGGTCACATGATCGTCAAGCCACTCCCACCACAGGGCCAGCAAGCCATACCCACAAAGTAAGCCACGCCCACAGTGTGGTAGTAAAAAAAAATTTACAGCCCTTCACTGCATGTAAGGTTCTTTTGTAAAAGAGTCTCTTCTTTCTTCGGAGAGGGGCGGCATACAAATCTAATAAATTATTATTATTATTATTATTATTATTGTTATTATTGTTATTATTTCCTGCACTAAATCTATTTATCTGTCGTTCTTGATCTGTTTCAGTGCAATTTGCCCCGAAAAGTCTCACACCATTCAAACCCTGTGCAAATCTTCACATTCAGGCTGACGAGCTAAATCGATTGGAATCATTATCAAACACTGATTATCAAATGATTATCAAATGATTTTTAAAATAGGTTACATGGGTACAAGTGCAGCAAATGCATAAAAAGGGATTCCACTGAATTAATTTGAGACCCAGGCTGATCTTGTCCATCTGCAATTAGATCAGTGCTTGCAAAGACCCACACAGAATAAATACTATGTTTATCAATTTTTGTTTCACTCTGTGTATGATGGGTTTATCTTTATGCTTTTCTTCCTTTGCTTATTCCTTACATATTTTCTTCTCTTCTTGTTCATTACTTCCTCTTTCCTTTTGCTTTCAAGCTTGCCATCTTTATTTTTAAAATTGTGCATGTTTTAATATTATTTCAGCTGCCGTGGCCTTGAGGTGGAGCTCTTGGCTCACAAGCAGGAGGTTGTGAGTTCGATCCAAGGTAGAGGCGGATGTAGGATCTCCTGCTTGGGCAAGGGGTTGGACTAGATGACCTGAAAGGTCCCTTCCAACTCTGTTAAACTGTTGATCTCCCAAAGTCAACTAATTATATGGGTATTGTTCTGTCGAGCTCTCTGGTAGAATCCTCCCGAAAATTCACAGATACAAATTTCAGACACACACACACGTTTGAAAATTCAAAACAATGTTCTTTATAATGAAAATTCAAATAAACTAAGCACCCTTTTTGTATAGCAAAGAGCACTCTTCTCCAAACAAACTGGTAATTGGTACAAGTCCCTTATCAGTTCTGAGATACTTAGCTTGCAGCTGTGAGGCAATTCACAGTCCTTCTTCTTACAGAAAGTGAAACACACTTTCCCCTGGTTTAGTTTCAAAGCGGGGAAAAATCAGCACACAAAGGTCGAAGTCAGCAAGGCAGGAACGAAACACAACGATCAGATAATCGTCCACAATGGCCAAACCCACAGGCTGCTATTTATAGCAGCATCACTAATTACCACAGCCCCACCCAACCACAGGTGGCCTCATTTTCTTTGATAATAATCTCTCAGTTGTTGCTGCCTATGCATCATTCTTCGCATGGATGACTGTATCATTAACTCTTGTTCTGAATCCAAGGAGGAGCTAGATAATTGATCTCCTTCTGAGCTGTCTGCCACATTCTCCTCCTCCCTGTCACTCATGTCTTCTTGGTCAGAGGAGCCTTCATCAGCAGATTTCACTGGGAGCAAAACAGGCCTGCGGCATGTGGATGTCTCCCCCACATCCACAGTCCTTGGGGCAGGAGCTGGGCCAGAGCTAACCACAACAGGTGTCAATAATCTTTTTCTTACCTCCATCTTCTTCCCACCCTCAGACTCAAGAGGCCAATCAACGGGGAGACATCACGTCTGCTAAGAGATATTCCAGACTGGCCCTCACCTTTGATCACACGGCCCTTGGATTGGGGATTGCATGGATCGTCCTTGCTATTATTTTGATCATTGTTTTCAACACCATAGTATATACAACAGCGACTCAGGGCGGCTTTGGAAAGACACACTATTAACTTAAATGACTTCTGTTCTTAATACACGGAAGATAAGCCAGAAATCTAAATGAAACCATAATCATTGAATTAATGTAAATGTAAATCATGTAAAACTCTTAGGGATATTAAATATATTAAAGGGTTAAATAAGGTCCAGGAGGGAAGTGTTTTTAATAGGAAAGTGAACACAAGAACAAGGGGGCACAATCTGAGGTTAGTTGGGGGAAAGATCAAAAGCAACATGAGAAAATATTATTTTACTGAAAGAGTAGTAGATCCTTGGAACAAACTTCCAGCAGACTTGGTAGATAAATCCACAGTAACTGAATTTAAACATGCCTGGGATAAACATATATCCATCCTAAGATAAAATACAGAAAATAGTATAAGGGCAGACTAGATGGACCATGAGGTCTTTTTCTGCCGTCAGACTTCTATGTTTCTATGTTTCTAAGAGAACAAAAGACAACGAAACTAATAAACTATGGGAAAAATGGCACAAATGGATCCAAAAAAGAAATAAGATATCTCACACCAGATTATAGTTGTACTGAAATATATGACAAAGAGAATGCAATTAGAATACTTTAAAAATATTGATACTTGTATTTATATAAAATCTTTTTCTAATTGGTTCATTGCGAATATATAGACCTACCTATTCTTATACCTTTTAGATAGAAGTAAGTTTACCTTTTTCTTGTTAAAGAAGTAAAGACAAATTACAAATGTATCTAAAACAGGAGATGATCTCTAAATACATATCTTTATAATGTATTAAAAGCAATAAATAAAACTTTTTTTAAAAAAACCCTCTTAGTGCAGAACTTAACCATAGGCTGGTCTTTTAAGACTTCCCTTGTTGTCCAGCAACAACACCTAAGAACTGAACCCATAATACACTGAAGACAGCAGGAGCCATCTTGACATAGTGGTTAGAATGCAGTACTGCAGGCTACTTCTGCTGGCTGCCGATTGCCTGCAGTTTGGAAGTTTGAATCACACCAGGTGCAAGGTTAATTAAGTCTTCCGTCCTTCTGAGGTCGGTAAAATGAGGACCCAGATTGTTAGGGGCAATAGGCTGACCCTGTAAACCGCTTAAAAGGGGCTGTACAGCACAGTGAAGGGGTATATAAGAGTAAGTGCAATTGCTATTGCTATTGAAAATCTATTAATTGAGAATTCTGATTCTTATCAATCTCCAGATTGAAACCATAGCTTGGGAAAAGGTAAATGTATCAGTTTTGAGGCCACATGTGAAATATTGGCTCATTTGGGGGTGAACACTGTAGTCCTTTGGTATTGGGCAGCATAGAAGTCAAATTGAATGAATGAATGAATGAATGAATGAATGAATGAATGAATGAATGAATGAATGAATAGAAATACACATAATCAGTTCTAAATCTCATTCATATGAAATGGATGCAATACACTAGCCGTGAGCATTGAAATCCCAATTTGTTGAGAACCTACTATAAGGATATTATTCGTATTTTCTATGGGACAATCATATAGAAGACATGTTGTGAGCCGCCCCGAGTTGTTGTGAGCTGCCCTGAGTCTTCGGAGAGGGGCAGCATACAAATCTAATAAATTGAATTGAATTGAATTATCTTTCCACATAAAAGCCAGTGTTGTCAAAAATTAAGACCTGGCAGGCCTGGAATTAGGTTGATTGCAAGTATGTATGGTTTTTTTTTATATTATTGTTATTATTGATTTTTATTATTAGATTTTAACTGTTTTTATTGTTGTTGTATTCAGAGTCTGTTTGGAGTGAGCGGCATATAAATGCAACAAATAAATAAATAAATAAAATCAAAAGCGAACAATTAGGGCTTCACGTAACTCTCCATATCTTCACAATATTCAACTCCAAATAGTAAAATTTAATGTGATCATAGGAATAACTCTGTCTCACCTTTCTTTATTGTGTATGTTCACTGCTTTGAGTTATGTACAATGCAATAAGGGCAGGATAAAAAAGGTAATAAGTAAATAAATAAATATATAAAATGTTGATGCCCAAGACTCTCTCTTCCTTTTAATGAACATCAAGATAGCATCATATTGCTGGCTCATATTGAATTTAATTGACAAAAACATTTGGATTTCATGTATTCCAGCCAAACCAGGATATGCTTAGCCCTTAATTTTTCCTACCCAATTCAGACTGTTCTTTTTGGCCCACTGCTGGAACCTGTCAACATCTTCCTGAATTTTCACCCTTATTTAAAGCAGTGTTTCCCTACCTTGGCAATATTCAGATGGGAATTTGGGGGATTTTAATATACTGTACATGGACTCCCAAAATTCCTTAATCTTAGGTATTAGGCATGCCTCTTAGGTTCATGCCATATGCATGTTGTCATTTACATGGAGTCATCTATATGGTACCAGAACAGAGCTACGGATCATTCCCTCCAAGCTGAAGTGAAGCCATTAATATTAGTGTGCCGTCCATCAACCGTGAAGCTGGAATTGATGGATAGGGAGGGCGAAAATAGAGATAGGTGGGGGTTTGTAGCCAAAGCAAAATATTTTCCCTTGAGAACCAAGGACAATCTTGTCACGCTGAATATTGACAGCCCCAGAGACATTCAGAGTTATTCAGTAATTAAATAGTTAACAGTGTGTCTGTTTGATTAGCTCCTCCTATTATGATGTAAAATCCTGCCACATCATTCATGCATCACATCTGTCCCCTCCAGATTCTCCATTTTATATTGTTAATCCTTTGATAGCTGCCATGATGTAAAGACGCATTTTATATGCCTCCTACGGCATTCTTTATTTTTCTACTTCTATAATAAAAAGAAACCTTGTTTGAAAGCAGATTCTTTCTTCAATCCATTGACCTCCAGAAATGATTTATTATAGTCCACGCGGGCTCTAATTTATCGCCTATTTCTGACAAATCTCACATCTGGTCAGAGGGAGGATGAGTGCTGTTACCTAGCAACTGGACAGTACCTCAATTGGACCATGGCAAAAGGGGGAAAAAACTTCTACTTTTCATTAGATGAAAACCGTGGGAACCTTCAGAATCGGTTATCACCAGATCTGTGCCGTCTTTGACAATATGCAATAAAATTGTTATTTGAGGAATCTCAGAGTCTTGTTTGCTAAGGATGCATCGCTTGGAAACCTGACATCATCATTCACCCAATTATGACTCCACCCAAGAGTAATATCTAATCCCTTTTTTTCACCATTTTATGCCAAAAGGGGTTGCTGCATCCCAGGTAACATGTCTACAAAGGGTTCCCCTTCTTCAGGATCCAGGAAGCCAAGTACATTCTGGATGGTCCAAGGATTCACATTCTGATGGTCCAACTTCCTTCCTCCCCTGCCCAACTTCCAGTCACATGATTGTATTTGGGACCCACAACTATCTGATCATATTTACAGCTGTTTGCAGGGTCTTATTTATTTATTTTATTTTTATTTATTTATTCATTTGTCAAATACACAAATACATAGGAAGAAAAATAGACATGTAGTAATACATATAAGGGTAAAAGTGAACTTAGAGGAGAGGATATATGAAAGAAAGAGAATATATATGATAAGTGAGAGAAAGGAAAGACAATTGGACAGGGGACGAAAGGCACACCAGTGCACTTATGTACGCCCCTTACTGGCCTCATAGGAACCTGGAGAGGCCAATCGTGGAGAGTCTAAGGGAGAAATGTTGGGGGTTAGGGGTTGACACAATTGAGTCTGGCAATGAGTTCCACGCTTCGATAACTCGATTGTTGAAATCATATTTTTTACAGTCAAGTTTGGAGCGGTTCGTATTAAGTTTGAACCTGTTGCGTGCTCTTGTGTTGTTGCGGTTGAAGCTGAAGTAGTCATTGACCGGTAGGACATTGCAGCATATGATCTTGTGGGCAATACTCAAATTGTGTTTTAGGCGCCGTAGTTCTAGGCTTTCTAGGCCCAGGATTGTTAGTCTATTTTCGTAGGGTATTCTGTTTCGAGTGGAGGAGTGAAGGGCTCGTCTTGTGGTCACATGATTGTGATTTACAAAGTTTCTTTTTGACCGAAACCAGTGTTTGCCTGCAGTTGACTTCCAGTTTCTGGCAAAAATTAGCCCATGGTGAACAATAGGTTTGCTTAACAACCAGGTTACTAACTTAATAACTGCAGTGATTCACTTAGCAACTGTGCCAAGAAAAGTTGTAAAATGGGACAAAACTCAATTTGGACTCAGTTGTGGTCGTAAGTCAGAGATCCCCTGTTATTTGTAGGCTTGCCCCCCTGTAAGACAATTGCAGGAGACGTCCATCCATTACTTAGTGGGAACCTGGTACCATGACATCCTTATATGTTTGGTGATAGGGTTGTTTTTCTTTTCCCTACTTAGTGGGAGGCAATAAATCCAGCCAGCGTGGAAAAGATTTAGAAGTTCAGTAAGATGGTGGAGGGAAACACTGAAGGTAGAAATAAATGTAGATGAATGTATCCTTTCATCCTGGACAACAGTCTGATACAATGCAGCCAGCTATTGATCCACCGCCTCCAATGTATGGGACATCTCCCCCTGTGCTATACCAATATCAAGCTTACCCTGGACCTCCTGGTGCCATACCTATGCAGCCTCCCATCTTCATCGCACATGTCCAACCTGTCAATGAACCAGATTATTTGGGCTACTCCATCTTCACCCTCCTGTGCTGTTTCTTCCCTTTGGGCATAGCTGGTTTGGTTTTCTCTATAAAGGTGAGTTTCAATGAGGGGGAGGGAGAGAGGGAGAGTGGGAGAGGAAGAAAGAGAAGGAGAAAAGGAAGAAGAAAGGGGGGAAAGGAAGAGAGCGAGAGAAGGAGAAAGAGGGAGGGAAGGAGAGAGAATTCCAGACTGGGCTCCTAGGGAAAATGTTGTACAGACATTTTAATATTTATCCTTCTCCTTCTTTGAGGGAATCTCAGCAAATGCTGTATACTACGCCCAAAATATAGCCTGATGTTCATTTTGGAAGGGTGATATTAATTTATAGGTGGACGTCAGAGAGAGAGAGAGAGAGAGAGACAAAGAACCATGAGTATATTTGCTTAGGTGGATATTATGAGTAATGCTAGGTTAATCTTGGTAAGAGGTAACAGCAGCTCTTGTTGGGGTGACCTGTAAAGCAGGGGAAGGACTGTAGAAGAAGAGGGAGTAAAAAGGAAAAAGAGGCTGAGAATAAACAGTATAGAATTTGTTAACACAAGTCCTTACTCAGAGATCAAATATAGTTCAAAGAGGGAAGGGTAGCTTTGCAGGGATAAGAGCTCCTTTCAATGCACTAGGTATTGTTCAAGTACTATTAAAAATAGAATTATTTTTTGCAGGAAGAAGTGCCAGCAATTATTGTACTTTACTTTTTTCAGCGCCAGTGTAACTTGAAATGTTCATGAAAGTTACGGCTGTAAATTGAACACAACCTGTGATAGAATATGTTTCCTTCTAGCAAACATGTTTTATAGTGTGTGTTTTTTTCAAGTGTTTTAGATATCAAACTATCTTTTTTTTTAAGGGAAAGGAATAAACCTGCAGATTTAAATGTTAACTGAAAAGGTTTTTTAAAAAGTATATCAGAACACTACTTTTGTTGTCTGCTATTGAATGACCACAAAGAAAGTACAAGAGCTTGCAAATCGGGCTGTTGGCTGGCCTTTCCTATATCAATTCAAGGGAGACAACCCTAAAAAGAAGTTTTTCTGATAATAATATCATGGGGAAGAGATGTCAAAGGACACCCCCAGAGACCCAAGGAAGTATTTTCTATTCTTCTCGCAGAATTACACAGGCAAGCACTAAATTACCTAATGAGTTTCCATGGTTGATTATGGACTCAATGTGGGCTTTCGTGGGGTTTTTCCAATAACATAATTATCTTTTATGTGTCTTTTGCTCCTTCCTTCCTTCCTTCTTTTCTTCCTTCCTTCTTTTCTTCCTTGCTTCCTTCCTCCCTTCCTTCCTTCCTTCCTCCCTCCTTCCCTTCATCCCATCCATCCATCCTGTTGCTAGTGCTATTTGCCCGGAAGAGACTTATATTACTCGAAGTCCTGTGCAAACATTTCATTTCAGGATGATGAGATAAATCAATTGGAATTGTTATCAAACACTTTTAAAGATTTTTAAAATAGGGTACATGGGTACAAACGCAGCAAATGGATAAAAAGGGATTCCATTGAATTATATTTGAGACCCAGGTTGTTTTTGTCGTTTTCTCATTAGATCAGTGCTTGCACAAACAGACACATGCAGAATAATCACAATATTTGTCATTTTTCTGTATATAATGCATTTCCCTTTACCCCTTTCTTCCTTTATTGATTTATTGATAAATCTTGATTTATTTTCTTATCTTCTTCTTTTTTCTCTCTCTCTCCTTCCACTTTCACACTTGTCATCTTTATTATAAAAAATGTATTCTCATGCATGTTTTAACATTTGCCTCCTCCTGGCTCTCCTAGGTGTCCAGAATCAATTAATCATATTGGTATCAATAATATTTTTTCTTACCTCTTTCCTCTCCCCACCCTCAGACTCAAGGGGCCAATCAACGGGGTGACATCACATCTGCTAAGAAATATTCCAGACTGGCACTCACCTTCGATCACATAGCCCTTGGAGTGGGGACTGCATGGATCGTTCTGGGTATTATTTTAATCATTGTTTTCAATAATTAACAATGAACTAAGTAACATCAATGAATGAGAGCGGCTTTGGAAATGACAATCCCTGAAGACATCGTATTATCTTAAATCATTTCTGTTCTTAATACATGGAAAGGAAGGGAAGATTCTGCTTTCAAGAATTTTTTTTTTGTTTAAATTTATGTACCATATTTTTCAGAGTATAAGACTCACCTAGGTTTTAGAGAAGGAAAACAGTATTCTGAAGCAAATGGTGCAGTAATATATTATTAATAAAATACCATTGTAGCAGAATACTTTTTACAACCGTCTGTACTTTGGACAACCATGTACACTTTTTACAAACTTCAGACTTGACAGCGTTAAGACTTGTGGACTTCAGCTTCCAGAATTCCTCCTCCAGTCATGCTAGCTCAGGGTGTAAAGGTGGCTAGATTGCCACCCTTGTACACCCTAATCCCTAACCCAGGGGTCTTCATGTCTGACAGATTTAAGACTAGCTAGAGGTATAACAAGCAGGAAGAGGGAGATTGTGATCCCCTTATATAGAGCGCTGGTGAGACCACATTTGGAATACAGTGATACCTTGTCTTACAAACTTAATTGGTTCCGGGACGAGGTTCTTAAGGTGAAAAGTTTGTAAGATGAAACAATGTTTCCCATAGGAATCAATGGAAAAGCGATTAATGCGTGCAAGCCCAAAATTCACCCCTTTTGCCAGTCGAAGCGCCCGTTTTTGCGCTGCTGGGATTCCCCTGAGGCTCCCCTCCACGGGAAACCCCACCTCTGGACCTCTGTGTTTTTGTGATGCTGCGATTTCACTGAGGCTCCCCTTGCTGGGAAACTCCACCTCCGAACTTCTGTTGCCAGCGAAGCACCCATTTTTGCGCTGCTGGGATTCCCCTGCAGCATCACAAAAACACAGAAGTCCGAAGACGGGGTTCCCCATGGAGGGGAGCCTCAGGGGAATCCCAGCAGTGCAAAAATGGGTACTTCGCTGGCAACGGAAGTCCGGAGGCGGGACATCCCAGCGGTGGTGGTGAGTTTGTAAGGTGAAAATAGTTTGTAAGAAGAAGCAAAAAAATCTTAAACCCCGGGTTTGTATCTCGAAAAGTTTGTATGACGAGGCGTTTGTAAGACAAGATATCACTGTACTGTGTTCAGTTCTGGAGACCTCACCTACAAAAAGATATTGACAAAATTGAACAGGTCCAAAGACGGGCTACAATAATGGTGGAAGGTCTTAAGCATAAAACGTATCAGGAAAGACTTCATGAACTCAATCTGTATAGTCTGGAGGACAGAAGGGAAAGGGGGGAGGGCATGATCGAAACATTTAAATATGTCAACGGGTTAAATAAGGTCCAGGAGGGAAGTGTTTTTAATAGGAAAGTGAACACAAGAACAAGGGGACACAATCTGAAGTTAGTTGGGGGAAAGATCAAAAGCAACATGAGAAAATATTATTTTACTGAAAGAGTAGTAGATCCTTGGAACAAACTTCCAGCAGACGTGGTAGATAAATCCACAGCAACTGAATTTAAACATGCCTGGGATAAACATATATCCATCCTAAGATAAAATACAGAAAATAGTATCAGGGCAGACTAGATGGACCACGAGGCCTTTTTCTGCCGTCAGTCTTCTATGTTTCTATGTTTCTATGACTATTGGGCTTCAATTTCCAGATTTCATTCTCCAGTTATGCTAAATAGGTACTTCTTTTTGCAAAACAAACCAGGTCAGTTTTTGCCCATATTTTCACAAAAATGGGGTGGGCGAAGGATCTGGGAAGCCTGCAGAGAGCTCCTGGGTGCAGGGGGTTGGCACAAATGCCTCCGTTTTTGTGCAAAAATGGGCCAATTTTCACCCATTTTTTTCACAAAAAAAGGGGGCATTGTTTACTTTTGTGAAAAATGGGATTTGGGGACATGGCTTTAGGAGGACAAAAATGGCTGTATTCGGTGTATAAGATGTACAGTGATACCTTGTCTTACAAACTTAATTGGTTCCGGGACAAGGTTCTTAAGGTGAAAAGTTTGTAAGACGAAACAGTGTTTCCCATAGGAATCAATGGAAAAGTGATTAATGTGTGCAAGCCCAAAATTCACCCCTTTTGCCAGCCGAAGTGCCCGTTTTTGCGCTGCTGGGATTCCCCTGAGGCTCCCCTCCATGGGAAACCCCACCTCCGGACTTCTGTGTTTTTGCGATGCTGCAGGAGAATCCCAGCAGGATAATCCCAGCATCGCAAAAACAAGCGCTTCGCTGGCAACGGAAGTCCAGAGGTGGGGTTTTCCAGTGTAGGGAGCATCAGTGAAATCGCAGCATCGCAAAAACACCAAAGTCCTCGAAACCCCACCTCCAGACCTCTGTGTTTTTGCGATGCTGCGATTTCACTGAGGCTCCCCTCGCTGGGAAACCCCACCTCCGGACTTCCGTTGCCAGTTTTTGCACTGATGGGATTTCACTGCTGGGATTCCCCTGCAGCATCACAAAAACATGGAAGTCCAGAGGTGGGGTTTCCCATGGAGAGGAGCCTCATGGAGGGGAGCCAGCAGCGCAAAAACGGGGGCTTCGCTGGTAACGGAAGTCCGGAAGCGGGGCATTCCAGCGGCAGCAGTGGGTTTGTAAGGTGAAAATAGTTTGTAAGAAGAGGCAAAAAAATCTTAATCCCTGGGTTTGTATCTCGAAAAGTTTGTATGACGAGGCGCTTGTAAGATGAGGTATCACTGTACTGACATTTCCATCCTCTTTTAGGGGGAAAAGGTGTGTCTTATATTCCCTAAAATATGGTAAATTTATAATATAAACTGATATGAAATAAATGCCAATTTGTGTACTGGCCCTTATGTGTGAACTTCAACTGCCCAAATTCTCCAGGCAGCCCTGAAAAGAAATGGAACTCAGAAATGTCAAAATAAATGATGGGACAGAATGACGAATATGTTAAGTGAAGTAAAACAGGAAATTATAATGGATTTTGATCTGGGGCAGAAAGAGAGCATTTTTGGATGGAATTAATATTAATCTCAACAATTTAGAGGTGTGTGTATTCTGTTAGCTCCATCTACTCCTATGGTAAAAGGAGTTAACAAAATAGGCTTTGAGTCTTACCTCCACAGTCTCAAGAGAGATATGGGACAAACTGAGGAATTAGCAGGTTGTTTGGGGAGCATGCTGACATTATATTAGCTTAACCCTGCTGTTCTCCTCGCATTTACTATTATTATTATTATTATTATTATTATTATTATTATTATTATTATTATTATTTATTGGATTTGTATGCCTCCCCTCTCCGCAGACTCGGGGCGGCTAACAACAGTGGTAAAACAACATGAACAATCCAATTAATAAAAACAACTAAAAAACCCTTATTATAAAAAACCAAACATACACACAAACATACCATGCATAACTTGTAATAGCCTAGGGAGAAAGGATAATTTAACTCCCCCATGCCTGGCGACAAAGGTGGGTCTTAAGTAATTTGCGAAAGACAAGGAGGGTGGGGGCCGTTCTAATCTCTGGGGGGAGTTGGTTCCAGAGGGCTGGGGCTGCCACAGAGAAGGCTCTTCCCCAACAAACAACATTGTTTGGTCGACGGGACCCGGAGAAGGCCAACTCTGTGGGACCTTATCAGCCGCTGGGATTCGTGCGGTAGAAGGCAGTTCCGGATGTATTCTGGCCCAATGCCATGTAGGGCTTTAAAGGTCATTACCAACACTTTGAATTGTGACCGGAAACCAATCGGCAGCCAGTGCAGGCCGCGGAGTGTTGCAGAAATGTGGGCGAATCTAGGAAGCCCCACGATGGCTCTCACGGCCATCGTTACAATAGTCTTGTTACCCTCCGGGTCCTTTTAGACCCGGAGTATAAAAAGGTTGTTTCTAGCTACTGGAATGGTCTTTTTTGAATACTTTTTTGCTAGTATACTAATTTGAACACTTCTGAACACAATGGTATGAAAATTGAAATGAAAAAATTAATGCTTATTTGTTTATTTTGCTCAGAAAAGCCCGACCCCTCCCCTGTTTTTGTGCAATTTTATTCATTTTCATCTAGATTAGGCTACAAAGTCTGACTTCTTTTATTGACCAGCTTTGGCCATTGCATACTGATTTCAACATTTCTGAACATAATGAAATGAAAATTGAAATGAAAAAATTAATGCTTATTTGTTTATTTTGCTCAGAAAAGCCCAACCTCTCCCCCGTTTTTGTGCAATTTTATTCATTTTCATCTACATTAGGCTACAAAATATGACTTTTTTTGACCATCTTTGGCCGTTGCATACTGATTTCAACATTTCTGAACATAATGAAATGAAAATTGAAATGAAAAAATTGATGCTTATTTAACTTTCTATATAGATTAGGCTTATACTCGAGTATAAGCCGAGCAAAATTTTGCTACTGCAACCGCAGCTCCGGTAGCAAAACTAGGCTTATACTCAAGTAGGCTTATACGGGTTCTACGTACATGACCGTTCCTGTAGGGGCCCATCACTGTGCTTAGCCCTTAATTTTTTCCTACCCAAATTCAAACCTTGCTCATCTAAAGGCCATCCTGTTCTTTTTGCCCCACTGCTGGAGCCTATCAACATCTTCCTGAATGTTCTCCCTTATCAAAACCAGTGTTTTCCTACCTTGGCAATATTCAGATAGGAATTCTGGGAATTTTAAGATACATGGACTCCAACTCTCAAAATTCCTTAATCTTAGGTATTAGGCATGCCTCTTGGGTTCATGTCACATGCATGTTGTCATCTACATAGAGTCATCTATATGGTACCAGGACAGAGCTACAGATCATTCCCTCTAAGCTGAAGAGAAGCCATTAATATTAGGCTGCTGTCCATCAACCATGAAACTGGCCTGACTGAAGCCATTTTCTCACTCAATGTTGCCACAATGGAATTGAGGGATAGGGAGGGGGAAATAAAGATAGGTGAGGTTTTGTAGCCAAAGCAAAATACTTTCCCTTGAGAACCAAGGACAATCTCACAGCTGGTTATAGGGAGAATGAGTGCTGTTACCCAGCAACTGCACAGTATCTCAATTGGACCATGGCAAAAGGGAAAAAAAACCTTCTATTTTCATTAGGTGAAAACCGTGGGAACCTTCAGAGTCGGATATCACCAGATCTGTGCCGTCTATGATAATATGCAATAAAATTGTTCTTTGAGGAATCTACCTGCCTCAGAGTCTTGTTTGCTAAGGATGCATTGCTTGGAAACCTGACATCATCTTTCAGCCAATTATGACTCCAGCCAAGAGTAATATCATCTAATCTCTTTTTTTCCACCATTGTATGAAGAGCAACAAATTTTGACAAAGGGGTTGCTGCATCCCAGGTAACGTATCCACAAAGGGTTCCCCTTCTTCAGGATCCAGGAAGCCGAGTATAGCAGGATTCACATTCTGATGGTCCAACTCCCTTCATCCCCTGCCCAAATTCCAACTGCCCAATGTCTCATGATTGTATTTGGGACCCTAAACTATCAGATTGATTGATTGATTGATTGATTGATTTGTTCGTTTGTTTGTTTGTTTGTTTGTTTGTTTATTTATTGGATTTGTATGCCGCCCCTCTCCGCAGACTCGGGGCGGCTAACAACAATGATAAAAAACAACATGTAACAATCCAATTTAATAAAACAACTAAAACCCCTTATTATAAAAACCAAACATACACACAAACATACCATACATAATATGTAATGGACTAGGGGGAAGGAATATCCTAACTCCCCCATGCCTGGCGACAAAGGTGGGTCTTGAGTAGTTTGCGAAAGACAAGGAGGGTGGGGACCGTTCTAATCTCTGGGGGGAGTTGATTCCAGAGGGCCGGGGCCGCCACAGAGAAGGCTCTTCCCCTGAGGCCCGCCAAACGACATTGTTTGGTCGACGGGACCCGGAGAAGGCCAACTCTGTGGGACCTTATCGGCCGCCGGGATTTGTGCGGTAGAAGGCGGTTCCAGATGTATTCTGGCCCAATGCCATGTAGGGCTTTAAAGGTCATTACCAACACTTTGAATTGTGACTGGAAACCGATCGGCAGCCAGTGCAGACCACGGAGTGTTGCAGAAACGTGGGCGAATCTAGGAAGCCCCACGATGGCTCTCGCGGCGGCATCCAGATCATTTTTACAGCTGTTTGCAGGGTCTTGTGGTCACATGATTGTGATTTGCGAAGTTTCTTTTTGCCCGAAAATAGTGTTTGCTTCCAGTTGACATCCAGTTTCTGGCAAAAATTGGCCCGTGGTGAACAATAGGTTTGTTTAACGGCCACTGCAAAACAAGACCGAACAATTGGTTTGGACATATGACAGTCTGCTTTATACCAGGCACAACTTATAACTATAACTGCCAAGCTCAGTTACAGTTGTAAGTTGAGGATTACTTTTATACACCTCTAAAGTTTGTCCTTGATTTACAACAGTTCGTTTAGTGACTGTTCGGAGTTGCAACGGCACTGAAAAATGTGACTTATGATCGTTTTTCACAGTTTGGACCTTTAAAGCATTCCTATGATAATGTGATCAAAACTCTTTTACTTGATTCTTAGCAACTGGTTCATATTTATGATGGTTACTGTGTCCCAGTGTCATGGGAAGGTCCTTTTGGGACCTTCTAACAAACTAAGTCAATGAGGAAGTCAGTTTCACCTAACCAGGTTACTAATTTAACTGCAGTTATTCACTTAGTAACTGTGGCAAGAAAAGTTGTAAAATGGGGCGAAACTCAATTTGGACTCTGTTGCGATTATAAGTCAGGGACCACCTATTATTTGTAGGCTTGCCTCCCTTGTAAGACAATTGCAGGAGACCTACGTCCATTACTTGGTGGGAACTTAGTGGGAACTTAATAGACCCGGGGTGGCGCAGCAGGTAGAGTGCTGTACTGCAGGCCACTGAAGCTGACTGTAGATCTGAAGGTCAGCGGTTCAAATCTCATCTCCAGTTCAAGGTTGACTCAGCCTTCCATCCTTCCGAGGTGGGAAAATGAGGACCCGGATTATGGAGGCAATATGCTGGCTCTGTTAAAAAGTGCTATTGCTAACATGTTGTGAGCCTCCCTGAGTCTAAGGAGAAGGGTGGCATAAAAATCGAATAAATAAATCGAATAAATAAACCTGGTGCAACGACATCCTTATATGTTTTTCTTTTTCCTACTTAGTGGGAGGCAATAAATCCAGCCAGGGTGGAAAAGATTTAGCAGTCAGTAAGATGGTGGAGGGATACACTGGAGCCAGAAATAAATGTAGATGAATGTATCCTTTCGTCCTGGACAACAGCCTGATACAATGCAGCCAGCTATTAATCCACCGCCTCCAGTGTATGGGACATCTCCCCCTGTGCTATACCAACCTTATAATGGACCTCCTGGTGCCGAATCTATGCAGCCTCCCATCTTCATCGCACATATCCAACCTGCCAATGAACCAGATTATTTGGTCTACTCCATCTTCACCCTCATTTGCTGTTTCTTCCCTTTGGGCATAGCTGCTTTGGTTTTCTCTATAAAGGTGAGTTTCAATGAGGGGGGGGAGGGGGAGAGGCAGCGAAAGAAAGGGATAAGGAGAGAACAGGGGGAGAGGAGATAGAGCTGAGAGAGATAGAGAGAGACAGAGACAGAGAGCTGAGATAGATAGATACATGGATGGATGGATGGATGGATGGATGGATGGATGGATGGATGGATGGATGGATGGGGTGGGGTGGGATGGATAGGATGGATAGGATGGATAGGATGGGTAGGATAGATAGGATAGATAGGATAGATAGGATAGATAGGATAGATAGGATAGATAGATAGGATAGATAGGATAGATAGGATAGATAGATAGGATAGGATAGATAGGATAGGATAGATAGGATAGATAGGATAGATAGGATAGATAGGATAGATAGGATAGATAGGATAGATAGGATAGATAGGATAGATAGGATAGATAGGATAGATAGGATAGATAGGATAGATAGGATAGATAGGATAGATAGGATAGATAGGATAGATAGGATAGATAGGATAGATAGGATAGATAGGATAGATAGGATAGATAGGATAGATAGGATAGATAGGATAGATAGGATAGATAGGATAGATAGGATAGATAGGATAGACAGACAGACAGATACACAGCTGAGATAGATAGATAGATAGATAGATAGATAGATAGATAGATGGATGGATGGATGGATGGATGGATGGATGGATGGATGGATGGATGGATGGATGGATGGATGGATGGATGGATGGATGGATGGATGGATGGATGGATGGATAGATAGGATAGATAGACAGACAGACAGCTGAGATAGATAGATAGATAGATAGATAGATAGATAGATAGATAGATAGATAGATAGATAGATAGATAGATAGGCAGGCAGGCAGGCAGGCAGGCAGGCAGGCAGGCAGGCAGGCAGGCAGGCAGGCAGGCAGGCAGGCAGGCAGGCAGGCAGGCAGGTAGGTAGACTGATAGCTAAACCTCATTCACTCTGACGGAAGCTTTGAGCAAGAGAAATTGCCAGATAGCGTGAATAACAAGGTCCATGAGGTATAGCAGGAAGTTTGAGGCCATGATGAGTCAGAGTGTGCAAATAACCAAAGAGAGGGGTGTCAAATTCGGTTTCTTTGAGGGCCACATCAGGATTGTGTTTGACCTGGGAGGGGCAGGGGCGTGGCCAGGTTGGGCCTGGCCAGTTCTATTACACTCCGTCATGAGTGGTGGCTCTGCGGTAGCCCAAAGCACTTTGTCAGGGAAAATGGAAGTGAGAAGAGCCGTGTGCAGCCCTCCGGAGCTCCATTTTCGCTGGCAGAGGGTTTCAGGAGGGCATCACAGCTGAAAATGGAGCTCGGGAGATCCACACGAAGCCCTCCCGATCTCTATTTTTCTAGCAGAGGCACCGCAGGCCAGTGATCTGCTGTTTCCATGGCAACCCGGTGGGACGGGCTAGATCAGGCCCACACTCCTTGAATTTGATACCTCTGACCTAGGAGAATTTCAATATAAACTATCTGATTAAAGCAAACAGCCTGATGCCGGATCAGTCTGTACATGAACGAGAGACATCTGGAAACGGTTTTTCTTTTGTAAAAATTCAGCACACATAACCCTTTGCCTTGGACGTGACAAGACATATAAGAAACTTGATTTCAACATAAACAGGTCCCCAGCAGCTGCCAGGTTCCTTTTATAAGGAATCTTTTGTTTTTTTGCTGCACTAAATCTATTTATCGGTCATTGCTGTTGATCTTTTTCTAGTGCTACTTGCCCGGAAAAGACTCGTATCACTCAAAGTCCTGTGCAAACATTTCATTTCAGGCTGACGAGCTAAATCGATTGGAATGGTTATCGAACACTTTTAAAGATTCTTAAAATAGCATACATGGGTACAAACAAAGCCAATGGATTAAAAAAGGGATTCCATTGGATTATTTTGAAACCCAGGTTGATTTTGCCCTTCTCTCATTCGATCAGTGCTTGCACAAACAGACACGCACAGAATAAACACTACATTTGTCAGGTTTTTTTGGTTTCACTCTGTATATAATGCAAGAGCCCGGATGGCGCAGCAGGTAGAGTGCTGTACTGCAGGTCACTGAAGCTGACTGTAGATCTGAAGGTCAGCGGCTCAAATCTCATCACCGGCTCAAGGTTGACTCAGCCTTCCATCCTTCCGAGGTGGGTAAAATGAGGACCCGGATTTGTTTGTTTGTTCGTTCGTTCCTTCATTCCTTCATTCCTTCATTCCTTCATTCCTTCATTCCTTCATTCCTTCATTCCTTCATTCCTTCATTCCTTCATTCCTTCATTCCTTCATTCCTTCATTCCTTCATTCCTTCATTCCTTCATTCATTCATTCATTCATTCATTCATTTATTTATTTATTTAAGGGATTTGTATGCCGCCCGTCTCCGAAGACTCAGGGCGGCTAACAGCAATCATAAAACAGTGTACAATAATAATCCAATACTAAAAAAACGAATTAAAAACCCCTTAATATAAAAAAACCAGCATACGTACAAACATACCATGCATAAAATTGTAAAGGCCTAGGGGGGGAAAGGAATCTTAATTCCCCCATGCCTGGCGGCAGAGGTGGGTTTTAAGTAACTTACGAAAGGCAAGGAGGGTGGGGGCAATTCTAATCTCTGGGGGGAGTTGGTTCCAGAGGGCCGGGGCCGCCACAGAGAAGGCTCTTCCCCTGGGTCCCGCCGAGCGGCATTGTTTAGTTGACGGGACCCGGAGAAGACCCACTCTGTGGGACCTAACTGGTCCCTGGGATTGTGGGGCAATATGCTGGCTCTGTTTAGAAAGTGCTATTGCTAACATGTTGTAAGCCGCCCTGAGTCTAAGGAGAAGGGCGGCCTAAAAATAAAATAAATAAATTTCTCTTTACTCCTCTCTTCCTTTGTTTCTTCTTGATTTTTCTTCTTCTTTTTTTCTTCTTTTCTTTTCTTCTCCTTCTTTTTTTCCTCTCTCTTTCTGCCTTCACGCTTGCTGCCCCCACTTGCCCAGAGTCAACTAATCGTGTTGGTATCAATAATCTTTTTTCTCACCTCTTTCCTCTCCCCACCTTCAGACTCAAGATGCCAATCAACGGGGAGACATCGCATCTGCTAAGAGATACTCCAGACTGGCCCTCATCTTGGATCACACGGCCCTTGGATTGGGGATTGCAATGTTGATCCTGACTCTCATTTTAATCATTGTTTACACCATCATAGCTATAAACACAATACCACCACTTGATAAGAGCGGCCTTGGAAATGACAATCCCTGAAGACATCCTATTATCTTAAATCATTTCTGTTCTTAATACATGGAAAGGAAGGGAAGGTTTTACTTTGAAGATGTTTTGTTCTTGTTGTTTAAACTTATGTACCTGTTCTGTCGAGCTCTCTGGCAGAATCCTCCCGAAAATTCAGATACAAATTTCAGACACACACAAGTTTGAAAATTCAAAACAATGTTCTTTATAACGAAAATTCACTTAAACTAAGCCCTCTTTTTGTATAGCAAAGAGCACTCGTCTCCAAACAAACTGGTAATTGTTAAAAGTCCCTTATCAGTTCTGAGATACTTAGCTTGCAGCTGTGAGGCAATTCACAGTCCTTCTTCTTTCACAAAGTGAAACACACTTTGCTCTGCTTTAGTTTCAAAGCAGGGAAAAAGCAACACACCAAGGTCGAAGTCAGCAAGACAGACACGAAACACAACGATCAGATAATCCTCCACAATGGCCAAACCCACACGCTGCTATTTATAGCAGCCTCACTAATTACCACAGCCCCACCCAACCACAGGTGGCCTCATTTTCTTTGATAATAATCTCTCAGTTGTTGCTGCCTATGCATCGCTCTCCACATGCGTGGCTGTATCATTAATTCTTATTCTGAATCCAAGGAGGAGCTAGATAATTGACCTCCTTCTGAGCTGTCTGCCACACTCTCCTCCTCCCTGTCACTCATGTCTTCTTGGTCAGAGGAGCCTTCATCAGCAGATTCCACCGGGAGCAAAACAGGCCTGCAGCATGTGGATGTCTCCCCCACATCCACAGTCCTTGGGGCTGGAGCCGGGCCAGAGCTAACCACAACATGTACCATACCTTTCAGAGTATAAGACGCCCCAGAGTATAAGACGCACCTAGATTTTAGAGGAGGAAAACAAGGAAAAAAGTATTCTGAGCCAAATGGTCTAGTAATATATTATTTAATTAAATACCAGTGCAGCAGAATACTTTTTACAACCATCTGTACTTTTTACAATCATGTACACTTTTTACAAACTTCAAACTTGACAACTTTAAGACTTGTGCACTACAGCTTCCAGAATTCCTCCTCCAGTCATACTTGCTCAGGAAGGGGAGTTGAAGTCCACAAGTTTTAAAATTACCACCCTTGCACCCCTTAATCCCTACCCCAGGGGTCTTCAAACCTGACAGTTTTAAGACTATTGGACTTCAATTTCCAGAATTCCTTCTCTTGTTATGCTAAATAGGTAAATGTTTTTGCAAAAGAAACCAGACCAGGTTTTGCCTATATTTTCACAAAAATGGGGTGGGTAAAGAATCTGGAAAGCCTGCAGAGAGCTCCTGGGTGCAGGGGGCAATTATTCACCCCTTTTTTTCAGAAAAATTGGGGCATTTTTGCCTTTCCCCATTACATTTTTGTGAAAAATTAGGTCCATTTTTTGCAAAAATGGGACATGGGGCAGGGCTTTGGGAGGACAAAAATGGCTGTACAGTGATCCCTTGATTTTCGTGGGGGTTGCATTCCCAGACTGCCCGCGAAAGTCGAATTTCCACGAAGTAGAGATGCGGAAGTAAAAACACCATTTTTGGCTATGGACAGCCAAAAACGACACCCTGTTCTGTCGGGCTCTCTGGTAGAATCCTCCCAAAAATTCACAGGTACAAATTTCAGACACACACGTTTGAAAATTCAAAACAATGTTCTTTATAATGAAAATTCACTTAAACCAAGCCCTCTTTTGGTATAGCAAAGAGCACTCGTCTCCAAACAAACTGGTAATTTATACAAGTCCCTTATCAGTCCTGTGATACTTAGCTTGCAGCTGTGAGGCAATTCACAGTCCTTCTTTCACAAAGTGAAACACACTTTGCTCTGGTTTAATTTCAAAGCAGGGAAAAATCAGCACACAAAAAGTCAAAGTCAGTAAAGCAGGCACGAAACACAACGATCAGATAATCCTCCACAATGACCAAACCCACAGATTCCACCGGGGGCAAAACAGGCCTGCAGCATGTGGATGTCTCCCCCACATCCACAGTTCTTGGGGCAGGAGCTGGGCCAGAGCTAACCACAACACACCTGTGCACCCTTTTCCAAGGCCGCGCAAGGAGCCGGGCTTGAAGTTGGGGGCGGGGAGCGACAAATGTGTGGAGACCGGCAAAGATTGTTTTGAATGTCGGCCGACCCCCAGCACCTCCGGCCCCCTCGCCGCAACCCCCCGCCCGCCCGATCCGCCCCTCTCACCGGCTTTCTTGCAGCAGCGCTGGCGGCTACGGCTTCTCGTCCTCCTCATTCAGCCGCTAGCTGCTCTGAGCGCTTTGAGAATGCCCGCCCCACCCCTCTTTCAGTCCCTTAGCTGAGAGCGCTTTCGTCCCAGCTGTCAACGAGGGGGCTGCAGGAGAGGCGGGGCAGGTGTTCTCACAGAGAGAGAGCAACAGACAGAGCGAGATAGAAAGGAGAGAGGGAGAGAGAGAGGGAGAAAGAGAGAGAGAGAGATATATGATAGAAAAAAGGGGAGGAAAAAAGAGAAATGAGAAAATGATTGAAGCTGAGAATGACAGGAAAGAGAGAGAAAGAGAGAGAGAAGTGACTCTTGGTGATGACATATGACGTCATCGGGTGGGAAAAACCGTGGTATAGAAAAAAAACCGCAGAGTATTTTTTAATTAATATTTTTTGAAAAACCGTGGTATAGCCGTTTCACGAAGTTTGAACCCGCGAAAATCGAGGGATCACTGTATTCGATATATAAGACATACCAACATTTCCATCCTCTTTTAGGGGGGAAAAGATGTGTCTTATATTCCGAAAAATATGGTAAATTTATATGAACTGATGTGAAATAAATGTTAATTTGGGTACTGGCCCTTATGTGTGAACTTCAAGTGCCCAAATTCTCCAGGCAGTCCTGAAAATGAATGGTGGGACAGAATGATGAATATGTTAAGTGACGCAAAACAGGAAATTATAATGGATTTTGATCCAGGGCAGAAGGAAAACCCCTTTTTACTCCAGCCAGCATTTTTGGATGGAATTAATATTAATCTCAACAACTTACACGTGTGTGTATTTTGTTAGCTCCATCTACTCTTATGGTAAAAGGAGCTAACAAAATAGGCTCTGAGTCTTACCTCCACAGTCTCAAGAGAGATATGGAACTAACTGTGGAATTAGCAGGTTATTTTGGGAGCATGCTGGCTGGGGAATTCTGGGAGTCAAAATCCAAACATCTTAAAGTTGTCAAGTGTTTTTAAAAAATCACTGCTCTAAAAGGTCCCTTTCTCCCATTTTATAGAATTTTATGTCTTGTTTCAACAGCCTAAGCTAAACAGGTCTAAACTAGTGAACGTTTATTTACAGTCACGAGCCAAAACAAACTATGAACTATACAATATTAAGTGTTTAAAATGAAGCAAATATTTTTGCACAGCAAAACATACCAGTAGTTAGATAACTTAATTAATTTGTCAACTAGTTTATTGCTTGTGGGTTTTGCACACTCAGAAGGCAACTTTCCCACTCTGCGTTGTATTGAATGGTCCTTGCGCACAGGAAATGTTGTAACAGGTGTATCAGAGGGGAAGATGGAATAAAAGGTTTGGGAGGAAGGGGTGGAGATAGAGAGGGTGTAAGGGAAGGAAGGAAGGGCTTGGCTAGGGAAGGAAAGGAGGAAAAAATAGGAGAAAAGAAGAGGGGTTTGTAAGCCAAGCTGAGGGAAATAAGGGGATAGGATAGCGGAGGCTTTTATTAATTTATTTTTATTTATTTAATTGGATTTAATTGGATTTGTATGCCAATTGGATTTGTATGCGGCTCACAGCATATACAAAAATAGAACAATAATATCAAACCAATTAATACTGTATATCCATCCTAAGATAAAATATAGGAAATAGTATAAGGGCAGACTAGATGGACCATGAGGTCTTTTTCTGCCGTCAGTCTTCTATGTTTCTATGTTTGCTGCTCTGGGGGCCATCCTATTCTTTCTGGCCCACTGCTTGAGACTGTCAACATCTTCCCGAATCCTCTCCCTTATCTAAAGCAGTGTTTCCCTGCTCTGGCAATTTTAATATAAGTGGACTCCAAATCCTTCTCTCACCGATCATTCTCTCTTTTTAACTTTAACGCTACGTATTGGCTGATAACATTACCAACTTTCCAATATGCAAAAAACATTAATTATCAAAATATAAGGAATGACATCCTTATATGTTTGATGACAAGGTTGAGTTTTTATTTCTCCCATTAAATGGGAGGCATTAAAACCAGCCAATGTGGAAAAGATTTATCAGTCAGTAATAGTGATGGGCGAACCCAACGGTGTTCGGGTTCGGCAAGTTCGGACGAACTTTAGGCAAAATTCGGCTGAACCTGAACTCGAACCCGAACGGGGAATCCCTCCCATGAAGAGATTCCGGGGGCGGAGCTTTGACGTCACCTGCAACCTGCCGGTGACGTCAAAGCTCCGAACGCTGAACATGACCTCGAACTTTGCCTGAAGTTTCAAAAAATTTCGTGTTCGTGTTCAGCATACCGAACACCGCAAAATTCGGTATGGACCCGAATTGTGTGAGTTCGGTTCGCCCATCACTAGTCAGTAAGATAGTGGAAGGGAACACTGAAGCCAGAAATAAATGTAGGGGGTCTCCAGACCCTGTCCATGATTTCAGTTGTAAAATGGTAAGCCAATTTTGGAGGAGGAGCTTCCCTTACTGAGGGAAAAATAAAACTGAGCAACTGAATTTACATATGCAATTAGAGAAATAGCCATTCTTTGCCAAGGCTGCCCCTCCCAATCCACATCCATCCCTCTTTATTCACACCACACAAAGCTTATCCTACAACAAAAAGGAACTGTTATTTCTGAGGGCAGGGCAATTCTAGCATATAGGAACCACCTGTTTGAAGCAAATCTCCAGAGGAACAAAGTTTATGTCCATGGGTGGAGGACGCTAGTGAAGCAAGTGTGGATTGACATTGCAAAGGAAAAAGATCAGCGGGACTTGGGGGAGCATCTGAAAAGAAGAAGGAGGAGAAGGAGGAGAAGGAGAAGGAGAAGGAGAAGGAGAAGGAGAAGAAGAAGAAGAAGAAGAAGAAGAAGAAGAAGAAGAAGAAGAAGAAGAAGAAGAAGAAGAAGAAGTAGTGAGCAGAGACATTGCAGAACTTCAAGGAAGGAGAGGAGAGGAGACGCAACTGCAAGATGAGCACTCCAGAGAACCAGCAAACATCTCCAATGAATGAATCCTTTCGTCCTGAACAACAGCCTGATCCGATGAAATCAGCTATTTATCCACCACCTCCAATCTATGGCACATCTACCTCTGTGACCTACCAGTCTCAACCTTATGTTGGACCTCCCGGAGCCATACCTACGCAGCCTCAACAAACCATCTTCATCACAAATGTCCAGACTGTCAGTGTACCAGATTATTTGGGCTACTCCATCTTCACTCTCCTTTGCTGTTTCTTCCCCTTGGGCATTCCTGCTTTGGTTTTCTCTATAATGGTGAGTTTCAATGAAAGTGGGGGGAGAGGGGGGGGAGAAAGGAATGGGAGAGAAGGAGAGAAAGGGAGAGAGAGAGACCCCCGCAGAGAGGGTCCGCAACTTGGGCGTCCTCCTTGATCCACAGCTCACATTAGAGAAACATCTTTCAGCTGTGGCGAGGTGGGCGTTTGCCCAGGTTCGCCTGGTGCACCAGTTGCGGCCCTATTTGGACCGGGAGTCACTGCTCACAGTCACTCATGCCCTCATCACCTCGAGGCTCGAGTACTGTAATGCTCTCTACATGGGGCTACCTTTGAAAAATGTTCGCAAACTTCAGATCGTGCAGAATGCAGCTGCGAGAGCAATCATGGGCTTTCCCAAAAATGCCCATGCATTGGTTGCCGATCAGTTTCTGGTCACAATTCAAAGTGTTGGTTATTACCTATAAAGCCCTTCATGGCACCGGACCAGGGTATCTACGACACCACCTTCTGCCGCACGAATCCCAGCGACCGGTTAGGTCCCACAGAGTGGGCCTTCTCCGGGTCCCGTCAACAAAGCAATGTCGTTTGGCGGGGCCCAGGGGAAGAGCCTTCTCTGTGGTGGCCCCGGCCCTCTGGAACCAACTACCCCCAGATATTAGGATTGCCCCCACCCTCCTTGCCTTTTGTAAACTTCTTAGAACCTGGGACTCGGCTCCTAGGGTAAATGTCGTACAGATATTTTAATGTTTATTTTTCCCCTTCAGAAAAGGTGCTGTAAACTACAGCCCAAATCCAGCCTGATATTTATTTTGGATGGGTGATATGAATTTACAGCAGGGGGGAAATTCTCTCAATTCGGCCCAGTTCGGGCGAGTAGATAGTGGTCGCGGTGGCTGGTTCGAATAACTGGTAGTGATGGCAGCTCAAGGGTCCACCTACTAGTCTCGACATCATAGCTTCCTGGTTTTTTAAAAAACGTTTAAAATCCTTTTTTCCCTGCCTCATTTCTAACCTTCTTACCAATAAACTATAAACAAGCATTCTAATTTTGCACCTTTTGTATTTTTATCACCATACTTCCACTCCATCCTTCTTGCACTTTTAATCTTACGCCATATTCTCTTTTTCCTTAATTTTTCTTTGAATGTCCTGAATTTTCAATTTCTTTTACCTTTTCAAATTCTTCTCTCCACAGATCATTCTCTTTTTTCTAATTTTACTACTATACATCCATCCATTGGCTGATAACATTACCAACTTTCCAATATACAAAACCCCACCAATTATCAAAATTAAATCCAATTTATAATTTTTTTACAGATCTTATATAAAACTTTTTAAAATAATAATTATACATGTTCCAATAACCTTCCAATAATTTCATTTACTAGAATATACATTGGTTCCCATCCTCCTTTCTAAGTTCATCATCAAAATTTAATTTTTACTTTTTGCAATATCATTATAATCCAATATATAAAATCCTTAGACCATAGTTATACACAATTAATAATATTGATGTAGTTAAGTCTGGTAATATATTATTGTCCCTCTTCCTGCAGTACAAGCTCTATATAAAAACCTTTTTAATGTGATAATTGTGACATTCCAACCTTTGCATCTATAAAAAAAATTAATAGAATAATTACAAGAATTCTTACATGAATTTTAACCACATGTCCAAGGCAACGGGTTGAGATTGGTAATGTTTTCTAACCTGTTGCCTTGGACATGTGGTTGAAACTTGATTGTGCAAGAACTTGATTACAACATAAACAGGTCCCCATCAGCTGCAGTTTCCTTTTGTAAAGGAGGTTTATTTTTCTGCACTAAATCTATTTATCTTTCGCTGATGTTGATCTGTTTCCAGCTCTACTTACCCGGAAAAGTATCACATCACTCAAAGCCCTATGCAAATTTTCATTCAGGCTGATGAGCTATATTAATTGGAATCCTTATCAAACACTTTTAATGATTTTTAAAATAGGATTTGATTTGATTTGATTTGATTTGATTTGATTTGATTTGATTTGATTTGATTTGATTTGATTTGAATGCCGCCCCTCTCCGCAGACTCGGAGCAGCTCACAAGAACAGTACAAATCCAATACTTAAAACCCCTAATATAAAAAAACACTCATGCATTTCATACAAACTATACACAAAGCGGATCCGGCCCAGGGGAATCAATTTCCCCATGCCTGGCGACAGAGGTGGGCTTTGAGAAGTTTGCAAAATGCAAGGAGGGTGGGGGCAGTCCTAATCTCTGGGGGGAGTTGATTCCAGAGGGTCGGGGCCGCCACAGAGAAGGCTCTTCCCCTGGGTCCCGCCAGACGACATTGTTTCGTCAATGGGACCTGGAGAAGGGTGTGTGGTTACAGGTGCAGCAAATAGATAAAAAGGGATTCCATTGAATTAATTTGAGATCCAGGATTATCTTGTCCTTCTGCAATTATATCAGTGCCTGCACACAGAATAAATACTATGTTTGACTTATTTTGTTGTCTCACTCTGCACAGAATGAATTTGTCTTTACTCTTTTCTTGTTTTGCTTCTTCCTTACTTATTTTCTTCTCTTCTTGCTCTTCTTTTCCTCTCTCCTTCTGCCTTCATGCCTGCCACCTTTATTTAAAAAATTCATCTTCTCATTCATGTTTTGACATTTGTCTCCTCCTCCTCTCCCACCTGCCCAGAGTCAACTAATTATGTGGGTATCTGTTCTGCCAGCGTGTCTCAACCGCCCGTAATTACAGGGTAATTAGTCCAGAAAGACACACACCACACGATAGAAGGAAAACCCAAAAGTCTTTATCAACAGAAAAACAGAAACAGCTCCCTTTTTAAATGTCCAAGGGATTTTCTGGTACACACAAGGCATAGATTAAATGCAATCCAATTTCTCACCCAGTAACTGGGAAATTGAGTCCAATTCTAAAGTCCAGAAAGTCCACACACAATCTTGAACAGCAAAAACCACAATCTTGACAAAACTATGAATCAGGTAAACTGCCATGAGGCTAAAACAGCAGGCTGCTCTTTTATCTGTAGCACTAATTGCAGCAGCCCCACCCAACCACAGGTGGCCTCATTTTCTCTTGTAATAATCCTTCAGTTGTTGTCTCCTATACATCACTCTACGCATGTGTGGATGTGTCATTAATTCTTGTTCAGAATCCAGGGATGATACAAATGACTGATCTCCTCCTGGGCTGTCTGCCAAACTCCCCTCTTCCCTGTCACTCACACTTCCTTGGTCAGAGGAGACTTTGTCGGCATATTCCATCGGGAGCAAAACAGGACTGCGGCATGTGGATGTCTCCCCCACCTCCACATCTCCTCCTGGGCTGTCTGCCAAACTCCCCTCTTCCAAGTCACCCCCACCTTCTTCTTCTTCCAAGGAAACTTCACTCCCTGACTCTGTCGCCAATAAAACAGGCCTATGACATGTTGATGTTTCCCCTGCATCCACCTCCACATTCCTTGGGGCAGGGGCTGGCCCAGAGCCAACCACAACAGTATCAATAATCTTTTTTTATCTCTTTCTTCTTCCCACCCTCAGACTCAAGGGGCCAATCAACAGGGAGACATCGTGTCTGCTAAGAAATATTCCAGACTGGCACTCATCTTGGATCACACGGCCCTTGGATTGGGGATTACATGGATTGTTCTGGCTATTATTTTGGCCATTGTTTTCACCACCATAGTGGTGCGTCAAGTAACAACATTTCCTCAGAACTTTGGAGATTAAAATCCCCGAAGACACGATGTTAGCTTCAATGATTTCTGTTCCTAATACACAGAAGAGAAGTCAGAAATCTCAAATAAAACCATAATCTTTGACTTAATGCAAATCATATAAAACTCTTCGGGCAGAATTTAACCATAGGCTGGTCTTTCAGACTTCCCACTAGTACACAATGTTTTGTTGACCTGCAACAACACCTAAGAACTACACTGAAGATGGCAGGAGCCATTGTGGCACAGTGCAGTACTAAAAGCTACTTCCGTGGACTGTTGGCTACCTGCAATTTGGCAGTTCAAATCTCACCAGGCTCAAGGTAGACTCAGCTTTCCATCCTTGCAAGATGGGTAAAATGAGGACCCAGATTGTTGGGGACAATATGGTGACTCTGTAAACCGCTTAGAGAAGGCTGCAAAACGCTGTGAAGTGGTACATAAACCTAAATGCTATTGCTATCACTATTGGGCAGTCTGAAAACCAATTAATTGAGAATTCCGACTCCTTTGTTTAAAAAAATAATTTTTATTGAATATGTTCTAAATGAAACAACATGCAACGTACAAAACTGTGCAATGGCATAGACAATACGACCTTGATTTTTTATCGAACCCCAGTTTGAAACAATAGCCTAGAAAAGGGTAAATTTATCCACTTTAGGACCACATGTGAAATATTCGCTCATTTGGGGGTGAACGCTGTTTATATTGAAAGACACTTCATCAGTTCTAAATCTCATTCATATGTAATGGATACAATACATGAGACGTGAGAACTGAAATCCCGATTTGTTGGAAACCTACCATAAGGATATTCTTCATATTTTCTCCGGGACAATTTTACAGAAGACATTATATTTCCAAATAAACCCGTGTTGCCATAAATCAAAACTGAGCAATCTGGTATCTTTGGGCTTCATGTAGCCTTCCATATCCTGACAACATTTAACTCCAAGTTGTAAAATTTAATGTGATCATAGGAATATCTCTATCTTACCTTCCTGTATCATTGATTTTACTGTCACATTGTTCTAATTGTTGGAAATTATTATATATTATCCAAACTAGCATTTTCCCTTCTGTAATTTGATATTATTATTCTGTGTGTACTGCGCCGATTTAATACAAAGTAGGACTTTATTAAATGTATGAAGTGTAATGCTGTGAAGATCTCTTTTTTTCCTGTTTAAGCTTCTCTAAATTTAAAATATAAACTGATGTGGAATAAATGCTAATTTGTGTTCTGGCCCTTTTGTGTGAACTTTTGTGTGGCCGGGCGGTAGGGAAAGCAAGTAGGATGCTTGGCTGCATAGCTAGAGGTATAACAAGCAGGAAGAGGGAGATTGTGATCCCCTTATATAGAGCGCTGGTGAGACCACACTTGGAATACTGTGTTCAGTTCTGGAGACCTCACCTACAAAAAGATATTGACAAAATTGAACGGGTCCAAAGACGGGCTACAAGAATGGTGGAAGGTCTTAAGCATAAAAGGTATCAGGAAAGACTTCATGAACTCAATCTGTATAGTCTGGAGGACAGAAGGAAAAGGGGGAACATGATCGAAACATTTAAATATGTTAAAGGGTTAAATAAGGTTCAGGAGGGAAGTGTTTTTAATAGGAAAGTGAACGCAAGAACAAGGGGACATAATCTAAAGTTAGTTGGGGGAAAGATCAAAAGCAACGTGAGAAAATATTATTTCACTGAAAGAGTAGTAGATCCTTGGAACAAACGTGGTTGGTAAATCCACAGTAACTGAATTTAAACATGCCTGGGATAAACATATATCCATTGTAAGATAAAATACAAGAAATAGTATAAGGGCAGACTAGATGGACCATGAGGTCTTTTTCTGCCGTCAGTCTTCTATGTTTCTATGTTTATATTATCCAAACTAGTATGCCCTTATACTATGTTTCTATTATATATTATCCAAACTAGCATCTGCCCTTCTATAATTTTGATATTATTATTTTGTGTGTACTGCACCGATTTAATACAAAGTAGGACTTTATTAAATGTATGAAGGGTAATGATGTGAAGATCTCTTTTTTTCCTGTCTAAGCTTATCTAAATTTAATCACAAAGGAAATGGCTGAATTAGTTAAAAGCAATGCGATGGGAGAATTTAGAGAAATAAAACAAGCAGCGATAGAAAGCGCTCAGGCGGTAATAGTCTTGGGTTGGAAGGATGCGACAAAATGGACAATGCAAAATTGGTACCGGTACATGGTGGACCATATTCAATTCAATTCAATTTATTGGATTTATATGCCGCCCCTCTCCGAAAACTCGGGGCGGCATATAAATCCAATAAATTGAATTGAATTGAATTGAATTGAATATGGTCCACCATGTACCTGTACCAATTTTGCATTGTCCATTTTGTCGCATCCTTCCAACCCAAGACTATTACCGCCTGAGCGCTTTGATTTGAAATGATGGATAAAAGGATAAATTTGGATAATGAAACTGAATTGAAAAAACTGATGGGATGGTGGGACAAAGTAAGAAGATATATGACGAGTAGAATCCGAGACCAAGCTTCAAGAAATAAATTGGAATCACTCTATAATATGTAAATGGATAATTTGCTCTTGGCTTACAGTGGGTTATATAAGAAACACCCCCGATATGGTGGTGGGGTATGTCTGTGTGTCAGGGTGGTGGGCATTTTTTCCCTACTATGCACTGTTTTATGTTGTGTGTATATTACATTTGTTTTAAAAAATCAATAAAAATATATTTTTAAAAAAGCTTATCTAAATTTAAAATATAAACTGATGTGAAACAAATGCTAATTTGTGTTCTGGCCCTTTTGTGTGAACTTCAACTCCCAAAATTCTCTAGGCAGTCCTGGAAATAAATGGAAATCAGCCCCCCCCCCCAAAAGACCATTCATTCAGCATTCTCTCAACACATTCATTGGCCAAAGGGCAAGGGTCTAATAGCCCCAGGCCTGATAGCATCAGTGAGTCTTAAGACTCTCATGGAAGGCGAGGAGGGTGGGGGCAGTAGGAATCCTCAATCTGAGTATTGCATTGGCAGTTCTTTGTTAGCAAAAAATTCAGAAGAAAAGGATTTAGGGGTAGTGATTTCTGACAGTCTCAAAATGGGTGAACAGTGCAGTCAGGCGGTAGGGAAAGCAAGTAGGATGCTTGGCTGCATAGCTAGAGGTATAACAAGCAGGAAGAGGGAGATTATGATCCCGCTATATAGAGCGCTGGTGAGACCACATTTGGAATACTGTGTTCAGTTCTGGAGACCTCACCTACAAAAAGATATCGACAAAATTGAACGGGTCCAAAGACGGGCTACAAGAATGGTGGAAGGTCTTAAGCATAAAACCTATCAGGAAAGACTTCATGAACTCAATCTGTATAGTCTGGAGGACAGAAGGAAAAGGGGGGACATGATCGAAACATTTAAATATGTTAAAGGGTTAAATAGGGTTCAGGAGGGAAGTGTTTTTAATAGGAAAGTGAACACAAGAACAAGGGGCCACAATCTGAAGTTAGTTGGGGGAAAGATCAAAAGCAACATGAGAAAATATTATTTTACTGAAAGAGTAGTAGATCCTTGGAACAAACTTCCAGCAGACGTGGTAGATAAATCCACAGTAACTGAATTTAAAGATGCCTGGGATAAACATATATCCATCCTAAGATAAAATACAGGAAATAGTATAAGGGCAGACTAGATGGACCATGAGGTCTTTTTCTGCCGTCAGACTTCTATGTTTCTATATTGTAAGTTGAGGACTAATTTATACAGCTCCACAGGCGGTTCTCGACTTACAACAGTTCCTTTAGTGATTGTTCAAAGTTACAACAGCACTGAAAAATGTGATTTATGACAGTTTTTCACAGTTAACAAACGCAGTGACTTACTAAGCAACGGAGGCAAAAAAAAATCATAAAATGGGCATAAACCACTTAATAATGTCTCGCATGACAACAGAAATTTTGGACTCAGTTGTGGTTATAAATCAGGGACTATCTGTTATTTACAGGCTGGTTGCCCTTGCAAGACAATTGCAAGAGACCTACATTCATTGCTTAGAGGGAACCTGATGCAATGACTTCCTTATATGTTTGGTGAAAGGGTTGTTTTTCTTTTTCCCACTTAGTGGGAGGCAATAAACCCAGCCAGTGTAGAAAAGAGTTAGCAGTCAGTAAGATGGTGGAGGGAATCACTGAATCCAGAAATAAATGGAGGGGGTGTCCAGACCGGGTCCCTCGTTTCAGTTGTGAAGTGACAGACCTGTTTTGTAGGAGGAGCTTCTCTAATTTACTCTTACCACACAGGGGAAGTAAAATCAAGTAACTGAGTTTACATCATCTGCTGCTAGGGTAATATCCGTTCTTTGTCAGTGCTGCGCCAACCAGTTCAGATCCATCCCTGTTTATTTATTGCCACATTTCCCCAAATCTTATCCTCTAGCAATAAGGAACAGTTATTTCCGAGGGGAGGGCACTGTAGTAACCACCATGTAGTAACCACCTATTTGAAGCAAATCTCCAGATGAAAGAAGTTTCTCTCCACAGGAGAAGGTTGCTAAGCAAAGCAAGAAGAGTGTGGATTGAAAGTGCAACTTGGGGCAGCATCTGAAAAAGAAGAAGAAGAATCTGCTGAGAAGTGAGCAGAGATGTTGTAGAATTTTAAGGAAGGAAGGAAGGAGAGGAGAGGAGAGGAGAGGAGAGGAGAGAGGAGACTAGGTTGCAAGTGAGCAGAGACATTGTAGAATTTCAAGGAAGGAGAGGAGAGGAGAGGAGAGAGAGGAGAGGAGAGGAGAGAGAGGAGAGAGAGGAGAGGAGAGAGAGGAGAGAGAGGAGAGGAGAGGAGAGAGAGGAGAGAGAGGAGAGGAGAGAGAGGAGAGAGGAGAGGAGAGAGAGGAGAGAGAGGAGAGGAGACTAGGTTGCAAGTGAGCAGAGACATTGTAGAATTTCAAGGAAGGAGAGGAGAGGAGACTAGGTTGCAAGTGAGCAGAGACATTGTAGAATTTCAAGGAAGGAGAGGAGAGGAGAGGAGAGAGAGGAGAGGAGAGAGAGGAGGGAGAGGAGAGAGAGGAGAGAGAGGAGAGGAGGGAGAGGAGAGAGAGGAGAGGAGAGAGAGGAGAGAGAGGAGAGGAGACTAGGTTGCAAGTGAGCAGAGACATTGTAGAATTTCAAGGAAGGAGAGGAGAGGAGAGAGAGGAGAGAGAGGAGAGGAGACTAGGTTGCAAGTGAGCAGAGACATTGTAGAATTTCAAGGAAGGAGAGGAGAGGAGAGAGAGGAGAGAGAGGAGAGGAGAGAGGAGACTAGGTTGCAAGTGAGCAGAGACATTGTAGAATTTCAAGGAAGGAGAGGAGAGGAGAGAGAGGAGAGGAGAGGAGAGAGAGGAGAGAGAGGAGAGGAGAGAGAGGAGAGAGAGGAGAGGAGAGAGAGGAGAGAGAGGAGAGGAGAGAGAGGAGAGAGAGGAGAGAGAGGAGAGGAGACTAGGTTGCAAGTGAGCAGAGACATTGTAGAATTTCAAGGAAGGAGAGGAGAGGAGAGAGAGGAGAGAGAGGAGAGAGAGGAGAGGAGAGGAGAGGAGACTAGGTTGCAAGTGAGCAGAGACATTGTAGAATTTCAAGGAAGGAGAGGAGAGGAGAGAGAGGAGAGGAGAGGAGAGAGAGGAGAGAGAGGAGAGGAGAGAGAGGAGAGAGAGGAGAGGAGAGAGAGGAGAGAGAGGAGAGGAGAGAGAGGAGAGAGAGGAGAGAGAGGAGAGGAGACTAGGTTGCAAGTGAGCAGAGACATTGTAGAATTTCAAGGAAGGAGAGGAGAGGAGAGAGAGGAGAGAGAGGAGAGAGAGGAGAGGAGAGGAGAGGAGACTAGGTTGCAAGTGAGCAGAGACATTGTAGAATTTCAAGGAAGGAGAGGAGAGGAGAGAGAGGAGAGAGAGGAGAGAGAGGAGAGGAGAGGAGAGGAGACTAGGTTGCAAGTGAGCAGAGACATTGTAGAATTTCAAGGAAGGAGAGGAGAGGAGGCTACAAGATGAGCAATCCAGGGAACGAGACGACCTCTCAGATGAATGAATCCTATCAACCTGGACAACAGCCTGGTCCAATGAAATCAGCCACTAATCCACCACCTCCAACGTATGCAACATCTCCTTCTACGCCATACCAGGATCAACCTTATAATGGACCTCCAATGCAGGAGACAGCTCCCTCTATGCCATACCCGTATCAACCTCATGCTGGACCTGGTGGTGCCATATTTATGCAGCCTCAACAGACCGTCCTCGTTACAAATGTCCAAATTGCCACTGAACAAGATTATTTGGGCTACTCCATCTTCACCCTCCTTTGCTGCTGCTTCCCCTTGGGCATTGCCGCCTTGATTTACTCTCTGAGGGTGAGTTTCAATGAGTGAGAGGGGGAGAGGGAGACAGGAGAGGGAGGGGGAAGATGAATGAAACGCAGAGAACCCCGACTATCTTTGCTTAGAAGGTTATGAGTGTAACCAATGCTAGATTAATCTTGATAAGAGGTAACAGCCAACACTTTTGAACTATGAAGTGGGGACAGGATTGTAAAAGAAGAGGGAGTAGAAAGGAGGGAAAAGGGGGGGGAGAGAATGTAGTGTTCAGAGTGCATTCCTTTTCATCTTTTTCTTCCTTTGCTTCTCCCTTACATAGAATAGAATTGACTTGGAAGGGACCTTAGAGGTCTTCTAGCCCAGCCCCTCGCTCAAGCCCCCCGCTCAAGCAGGAGAACCTATCTCATCTCAGACCAGTGGCTGTCCAGTCTTTTCTTAAAAGCCTTCAGTGATGGACCACTCACCATTTCTGAAGACAAAAGGTTCCATAATTGTCCTCACTGTTAGGAAGTTACCTAGAAACATAGACTGTTAGGAAGTTACCTAGAAACATAGACTGTTAGGAAGTTACATAGAAACATAGACTGTTAGGAAGTTACCTAGAAACATAGACTGTTAGGAAGTTACCTAGAAACATAGACTGTTAGGAAGTTACATAGAAACATAGACTGTTAGGAAGTTACCTAGAAACATAGACTGTTAGGAAGTTACCTAGAAACATAGACTGTTAGGAAGTTACATAGAAACATAGACTGTTAGGAAGTTACCTAGAAACATAGACTGTTAGGAAGTTACCTAGAAACATAGACTGTTAGGAAGTTACCTAGAAACATAGACTGTTAGGAAGTTACCTAGAAACATAGACTGTTAGGAAGTTACCTAGAAACATAGACTGTTAGGAAGTTACCTAGAAACATAGACTGTTAGGAAGTTACATAGAAACATAGACTGTTAGGAAGTTACATAGAAACATAGACTGTTAGGAAGTTACATAGAAACATAGAAGACTGACGGCAGAAAAAGACCTCATGGTCCATCTAGTCTGCCCTTATACTATTTCCTGTATTTTTATCTTAGGATGGATATAAGTTTATCCCAGGCATGTTTAAATTCAGTTACTGTGGATTTACCAACCACGTCTGCTGGAAGTTTGTTCCAAGGATCTACTACTCTTTCAGTAAAATAATATTTTCTCACGTTGCTTTTGATCTTTCCCCCAACTAACTTCAGATTGTGTCCCCTTGTTCTTGTGTTCATTTTCCTATTAAAAACACTTCCCTCCTGAACCTTATTTAACCTTAACCTCATTTAAGTTTCTCCTTAATTCCATGTTGCTTCTCTTGTTGTTTAGTTTGCAACCATTATTTCTTATTTTCTTCTCTTCTTGTTCTTCTTTTCCTGTCTCCTTCTGCCCTCAGACTCAGCATCTTTATTTTTTAAAATTGTGTTCATATGTCTGTTTTGGTATTTGTCTCCTCCTTGATCCTCCACCTGCCCAGAATCAACTAATTATATAGGTATCAATAATGGTATTTACTACCACATATGGTGGTTATGCCCAGAAACAAGGAAATTTTGGGTCATGATTCAAAATATGTTAAAAGAGAGATTAAAGTTTGAATTAGAATTAAAACCGGAAATATTTTTATTAGGAATAATCAGAGGACAACACCAAAGGAGTAATTATTATTTGATAATACATATATTAACTGGTTTTTGCAGTCTTTGGAAAAAAGAAAACATACTAACCAAGGATCTGGTAATTAGGAAAATACTAGAATGCGCAAAATGGAGCAAACTTACTTTAACATTTAAATATGTTAAAGGGTTAAATAAGGTTCAGGAGGGAAGTGTTTTTAATAGGAAAGTGAACACAAGAACAAGGGGACACAATCTGAAGTTAGTTGGGGGAAAGATCAGAAGCAATGGCTCGCGTTGTATGATTGCTTTTTTAATAAGGGTTTTTAAAACTGTTTTAATGTTGGATTTGTATATGATGTTTTGCTTGTTGTGAGCCACTCCGAGTCCTCGAAGAGGGGCAGCATACAAATCTAATAAATTATTATTATTAATGTGAGAAAATATTATTTTACTGAAAGAGTAGTAGATACTTGGAACAAACTTCCAGCAGACATGGTTGGTAAATCCACAGTAACTGAATTTAAACATGCCTGGAGTAAACATATATCCATCCTAAGATAAAACACAGGAAATAGTATAAGGGCAGACTAGATGGACCATCCATGAGGTTATTTTCAGCCGTTAATCTTCTATGTTTCTATTAGAGTTACAGAATAAACAGGAAGAAGAATATTACACTGTGTGGGATAAATTTTATAATTTGATTGACGGAAAGAGAGAAACAAGATAAATGTAAATTAGACAACAAATGGAGAAACCAAAGAAACAGAAATGTAACTGTAAAAGTAATAATAATTAGTGATGGGCGAACCAAACCCGCACAATTCAGGTCTGTACCGAATTTTGCGGTGTTCAGTATGCCGAACATGAACACGAAATTTTTTCATACTTCGGGCAAAGTTCGGGGCCGTGTTCGGTGTTCGGAGCTTTGACGTCACCGTCAGGTTGCTAAGGACGCCAAGGTGATCACTTCCTGGATTCCATGGAATCCAGGAAGTGATCACCTTTGCGTCCTTAGCAACCTGACGGTGATGTCAAAGCTCCGCCCCCAGAATCTCTTCGTGGGAGGGATTCCCCGTTCGGGTTAGAGTTCTGGTTCAAGTTCGGGTTCGGCCGAATTTTGCGTAAAGTTCAGCCAAACTTGCCGAACCCGAACAGCGTTAGGTTCGCCCATCACTAATAATAATCTTCTTTTTATCTCTTTCCTCTCCCCACCCTCAGACTCATGAGGCCAATCAACAGGGAGACATCACATCTGCTAAGAGATATTCCAGACTGGCACTCACTTTGGATCACATTGCCCTTGGCTTTGGGATTGCAATGCTCATTATGACTATTATTTTGGCCAACTTGGATTGGTGATTGCATTGATCATTCTAGGTATTCTTTTGGTCATTGCTCCCAACGTCTTAGCACATAAAGCACTTGCGAACTCGGACATGAGCCAAATATGGAACTGAACTGCAGTCTCAAACTCTGGAAGCTGAAGCTGTCCACGCCAGTCTCGGCCTCCACATGTGCTACCCAAACCCAGCACTTCAACAGAGCAACTTTGAGAATTACAATCCCTGAAGACACAATATTATCTGTTGTGGTTGGCTCTGGCCCAGCTCCTGCCCCAAGGAATGTCGAGGTGGATGTGGGGGAAACATCCACATGCCACAGGTCTGTTTTGCTCCCAATAGAATCTCCCGACGAAGGCTCCTCTGATGAAGGAAGCGTGAGTAGCAGGGAAGAGGGGAGTTTGGAGACAGCCCAGGAGGAGATCAATCATCCTTATCATCCCTGGATTCTGAACAAGAACTTATGACAGATCCACGCATGCATAGAGTGATGCATAAGAGAGCACAACTGAAGGATTATTACAGGAGATAAGTGAGGCCACCTGTGGTTGGGTGGGGATGCTGTAATTAGTGCTACAGATAAAAAGAGCAGCTTGCTGGTTTAGCCTCGTGGAAGTTTATCTGATTCATAGTTCATCAAGATCGTGGTTTTGCTGTTTCCCTGTTCAAGACTGTGTGTGGACTTTCTGGGCTTTGGACTCAATTTCCTAGTTACTGGGTGAGAAATTGGATTACATTTAACCTGTGCCTTGTGTGTACCAGAAAATCCCTTTGACATTTAAAAAGGGAGTTTTTTTCTGCTTTTCTGTTGATAAAGACTTTTGGTTTTCCTTCTATCGTGTGGTGTGTGTGTCTTTCTGGACTAATTACCCTGTAATTACAGGTGGTTGGGACACACCGGCAGAACATTATCTTACATGACTTCTGTTCTTAATATACAGAAAAGAAGTCAAAAATGAAACTACCGGTACCCAAAATGAAACCACAGTCTTTGAATTAATGTACATCGGATAAAATGCTTGTTGCTGGTCCTTCAGGCTTCCCACTAGTTCACACATGCTTTGCTGGGTACACCTAAGAACTACCCCATAATACACTGAAGACAACATTGGGCCGTCTGAAATCCTATTAATCGAGAATTCTAATTCTTATCGATCCCCAGTTTGAAACAATAGCTTGGGAAATGGGGAATGTATCCGTTTTGAGACCACATGTGAAAAACCCAGTGTTGCGATAAATAAAAAGTGAGCAATATAGTATCTTAGGGCTTCATGTAGCTCTTTTTATAGCCTGGCACACATTTAGCCCCAAATTGTAAAATTTAATGCAATTTATTTTCTTTCTTTCTTTATTTATTTAATTTGACTTCTTTGCTGCCCAATTCTGAAGGACTCAGGGCGGCTCACAACAATATTTATTTATTTATTTTTATTTATTAGATTTGTATACCGCCCCTTTCCGTAGACTCGGGGTGGCTCACAACACAATAAAAACAGTTCATGACAAATCTAATAATTTACAGTTTAGAATATTTAAAAACCCCGTTATTACATATAAGCATACCATACATAAATTGTATAGGCCCGGGGGAGATATCCCAGTTTCCCCATGCCTGATGACAAAGGTGGGTTTTAAGGAGTTTACGAAAGGCAAGGAGGGTAGAGAGTCGGGGCTGCCACAGAGAAGGCTCTTCCCCTGGGGCCCGCCAACCGACATTGTTTAGTTGACGGGACCCGGAGAAGGCCCACTCTGTGGGACCTAACCAGTCGCTGGGATTCGTGCAGCAGAAGGTGGTCCCTAAGATATTCTGGTCCGATGCCATGAAGGGCTTTGTAGCTCATAACCAACACTTTGAATTGTGACCGGAAATTGATCGGCAACCAATGCAGACTGCGGAGTGTTGGTGTAACATGGGCATAGTCTTCGGAGAGGGGCGGCATACAAATCTAAGTAATAAATAATAAATAAATATTTGGGAAAGCTCATGATTGCTCTCCCAGCTGCATTCTGCACGATCTGAAGTTTCCGAACACTTTTCAAAGGTAGCCCCATGTAGAGAGCATTGCAGTAGTCGAACCTCGAATATAAAATTACAATAACAATAAAAAGAAGTCAAGGGGAAAAAACAAGCAATTTCTAAAATCCTAATTAAAACTTAAAAAACAGTTCAACAACACACGTACTAGCCATTCATATATATGTCTCATAGGAGTATCTCTGTTTCACCTTTCTGTATCATTGATTTTACTGTCACATTACTCATATTGTTATAAATTATTACATATTATCCAACTAGCATCTGCCCTTCTGTAATTTGATAATATTATTCTGTATGTACTGCGCCAATTTAATACAAAGTAGGGCTCCACTAAATGTATGAGGATTATTTTGGTTTAAGCTTATGTAAATTTATAATATAAACTGTTGTGAAATAAATGCTAATCAATTAGTTTTTCATTGGGTCAGGTACTATCGCTGCAATTCTTCCTTGACCAGTTGAAAATATCTATTGGGTTCACACGTATCATTTATTTATTTATTTATTTATTTATTACTTAGATTTGTATGCCGCCCCTCTCCGAAGACTCGGGGCGGCTCACAACATGTAGAAACGAATCATAAGTAAACAGACAAATTTAAAAATATTTAAATATTTTAAAAACCCCATATGCTAACAGACGCACACACAGACATACCATGCATAAATTAAACATGCCCAGGGGGAGATGTTTCAGTTCCCCCATGCCTGACGGCAGAGGTGGGTTTTAAGGAGTTTACGGAAGGCAGGAAGAGTAGGGGCAGTCCTAATCTCCGGGGGGAGTTGGTTCCAGAGGGCCGGTGCCGCCACAGAGAAGGCTCTTCCCCTGGGGCCCGCCAACCGACATTGTTTAGTTGACGGGACCCGGAGAAGGCCCACTCTGTGGGACCTAATCGGTCGCTGGGATTCATGCGGCAGGAGGCGGTCTCGGAGATATTCTGGTCCAATGCCATGAAGGGCTTTAAAGGTCATAACCAACACTTTGAATTGTGACCGGAAACTGATCGGCAGCCAATGCAGACTGCGGAGTGATGACGAAACATGGGCATACCTAGGTAAGCCCATGACTGCTCTCGCAGCTGCATTTTGCACGATCTGAAGTTTCCGAACACTTTTCAAAGGTAGCCCCATGTAGAGAGCATTACAGTAGTCGAACCTCGAGGTGATGAGGGCATGAGTGACTGTGAGCAATGAGTCCCGGTCCAGATAGGGCCGCAACTGGTGCACCAGGCGGACCTGGGCAAACGCCCCCCTCGCCACAGCTGAGAGATGTTGTTCCAATGTGAGCTGTGGATTGAGGAGGACGCCCAAGTTGCGGACCCTCTCTGAAGGGGTCAATAATTCCCCCCCCCAGGGTAATGGATGGACAGATGGGATTGTCCTTGGGAGGCAAAACCCACAGCCACTCCGTCTTATCCGGGTTGAGCTTGAGTCTGTTGACACCCATCCAGGCCCCAACAGCCTCCAGGCACCGGCACATCACTTCCACCGCTTCGTTGACTGGGCATGGGGTGGAGATGTAAAGCTGGGTATCATCAGCATATTGATGATACCTCACCCCATGTCCTTGGATGATCTCACCCAGCGGTTTCATGTAGATATTAAATAGCAGGGGGGAGAGGACCGACCCCTGAGGCACCCCACAAGGGAGAGACCTCGGAGCCGACCTCTGACCCCCCACTAACACCGACTGCGACCGGCCAGAGAGGTAGGAGGAGAACCACTGAAGCACAGTGCCTCCCACCCCCAACCCCTCCAGCCGGTGCAGAAGGATACCATGGTCGATGGTATCGAAAGCCGCTGAGAGGTCGAGGAGCACCAGGACAGAGGATAAACCCCTGTCCCGGGCCCGCCAGAGATCATCCATCAACGCGACCAAAGCGGTTTCCGTGCTGTAACCGGGCCTGAATCCAGACTGCTGGGGACCTAGATAATCGGCTTCTTCCAAGGACCGCTGGAGCTGGAGTGCCACCACCTTCTCAACAACCTTCACCATAAAGGGAAGGTTGGAGACTGGATGATAGTTATTAAGCACAGCTGGGTCCAGGGAGGGCTTCTTGAGGAGGGGGCGCACAAGCGCTTCTTTATAGACTGATGGAAAAACTCCCCTCCCCAAGGAAGCGTTGGTAATCTCCTGGGCCCAGCTCCGTGTCACCTCCCTGCTGGCCGAAACCAACCAGGAGGGACACGGATCCAGTAAACAGGTGGCGGAACTCACAGCTCCAATGGCCTTGTCCACTTCATCAGGTGTCACCAGATCAAACTCTTCCCAGACAGGTGGACAAGTACGTGCCCCAGTCACCTCGACTGACTCGTTGTCAGTCGACTCTGTTTTACAATTGGAGTCGAGGTCGGCCCGAATCTGAGCGACTTTATCAGCGAAAAACGTGTTAAAATCCTCGGCACTACTCTGCAAGGGCTCCCCAACTCCCCCCTGATTAAGAAGGGAGCGGGTCACCCTAAACAGAGCGGCCGGGCGGGATTCCGCTGATGCAATCAAGGCAGCATGGTACGCGTATCTTGCCGCCTTGAGCGCCACTTTGTAAGTCTTAATAAAAGCTCTTACAAGTGTTCGATCGGATTCAGACCTACTCTTCCTCCATCGCTTCTCTAGACGTCTCTTCTGGCGTTTCAACTCCCGGAGCTCCTCGTTGAACCATGGGGCTCTACGGGGTCTAGCGCCTCGGAGAGGTCGCAAATGCGCAATCCGGTCAAGAGCCTCCGCAGCAGCCGTATTCCAGGCCTCCGCGAGAGACTCTGCCGAACTGTGGACAAGTGCCTCTGGAATAACCCCAAGCGCCGTCTGAAAGCCCTCTGGGTCCATCAGGCATCTGGGGCGGAACATCTTCATTGGTTCCGCCTCCCTGCGGGGAAGGATTGGAGCCAGGAAGTCAAGCCGTAGTAGAAAATGGTCTGACCATGACAAAGGCAACGCTTCTAAGCCCCTTAGTCTCGGACCATTACTCAATTGCTCGGAAAGGAATACCATGTCAGGTGCGTGCCCTCCCTCGTGAGTCGGACCCTGTACTACTTGAGTCAGGTCCATGGCTGTCATGGTGGCCATGAACTCCTGTGCCAACCCAGAGGTTTCGCCGAGTGACGGCAGGTTGAAGTCCCCCAGGACAATGAGTCCGGGGAACTCCACCGCCAACCCGGCTACCTCCTCGAGTAGCACAGGCAGGGCTTTTGACACGCAGCTGGGAGGCAGGTACGTGAGAAATAAGCCCACCTGGACCCCTAAGTCCAACTTCAACAAGAGAGACTCGCAACCCGCAATTTCCGGAGCAATGAGTCTACGTAGGCAAAGGCTCTCCCTGGCTATAATAGCCACTCCTCCCCCCCTTCCCTGGGGTCGCGGTTGATGCCATATCTGAAACCCGGCTGGGCAAATTTCAGAGAGAGGAACACCTCCCTCCGGGCCCAGCCAGGTTTCAGTAATACACGCCAGGTCGGCCTCCTCATCCAGGATCAGGTCCCGGATGAGGAGAGCTTTATTTACCACCAACCTGGCGTTAAGCAGCAGCAACCTGAGCTCAGGGCCAGAGTTACACTCATCACCAGTACCCAAGATTGGGCTCACAGAGCCAGAACAAGGGACCGTTATTAAGCAACGGTCCCTCGTTCCCCTGGAACGGCTAGCTCTGTGGCCCCCGCCATATCTGCCTCTCCCCAGCAACACTGAAATATTCCGACCCTCTGCCACCCCAGAGATCGGTGTCCCTCCCTCCCCTGTCTCCCGGGCGTCAGGTGGGCCAAATCTGTCATTCACACTACTATCAATCAACTCATCCATACCATATCCCCACACACACCCACACCCCCAATCATACCAATCATTCCATTCATACCCACAAGTATATGTACCCCAGTCACCCATTATATAAAACCCCAATTATGTTAAAAAAGCAATTAAATTGATAGCAGTATAAAAATAGCAATTAAGAACGATATTAATATTAAAAACACTATTAAAACTGACTAAAAATAACAATAAAAATACAAACATAGGTAATAATGAATAATTCAATTCGATTAGGAAATACGGTCAGCAGCAACTAATAAAAGTGCTAAGTTCTCAAAGTGCCAAGTTTCCCAAAGTGCCAAGTTTCCCAAAGTGTCAAGTTTCCCAAAGTGCCAAGTTCCTCAAAAGTGCCAATTTTCTCAAAGTGCCAAGTTCTCAGGGGCAGAGGTTATTCAAAAGTCAAGGATCATTCAGCATCTCTCTCTCTCCCCCCCCCCCAGACTAGGGAGGGGGGCATCCATGTCTGTAAAACTCTCCCACCATCAGACCTTGATCTACCAGTCCTCCTCCCTTGGTCTCCTTTCAATCTCCTCTCTCCTATCGCAATGGTCGGTCCTCCGTCCGCCAGGTCTCCTCCAGCGCCGAGCGCACCCACCGCACAGCTGCTCGGCGTCTTGGTCTGCCTGGCTGTCAAGTTCGCTCGCTCCACAGCGGCCGCCATCTTCCGAGCCCCAGCTGATCGAGGCTCCCAGCTCTTAACTCTCCCACGGCAAAACCAAGGAGAGGACGCACACACAGGAACCGGACACCGTAGAACAGGAGACCTCAACATTTTTAAACAGGGGGCCAATTCATGGTCCTTCAGACTGTTGGGGGGGCTGGACCAGTTGGGTGGGCATGGCTAGATGGTCATGTGACTGGGTGGGCATGGCTAGGTTGGCATGGCCAATTTAGAAGTCTATTAAACAATACACACAAATTAAACTCTAATTTGTTTTACTCCTGAGGGTGTTTATTTGCTTTTGTTTACAGGTTGCTCTTTTCGTTGACTTTTCTTTTTATTAGATCATTTTAATGGTGTTCAAGAATCTAGTGATCCACTTCAGGAAACTCAGTTTTTCAATCCCATGGAGCATACAATCAACATCTCTCTCTTTCTCTCTCTCTCATTCTCTCTCTCTTTCTCTCTTTCTCTCTCTCTCATTCTCTCTCTCTCTTTCTCTCTTTCTCTCTCTCTCATTCTCTCTCTCTGTCTCTCATTCTCTCTCTCTCATTCTCTCTCTCTCTCTCTCTCTTTCTCTCTCTCTCTCTCTTTCTCTCTCTCTCTTTCTCTCTCTCTCATTCTCTCTCTCTCATTCTCTCTCTCTTTCTCTCTCTCTCATTCTCTCTCTATCTTTCTCTCTCTCTCATTCTCTCTCTCTTTCATTCTCTCTTTCTTTTTTCCTTTCTCTCTCTCTCTCACTTTCATTCTTTCTCTCTATTTCATTCTCTTTTTCTTTCTTTCTTTTTTCTTTCTTTCTTTCTCTCTCTCTCTCTCTCTATTTATCATCTCTCTCCTTTCTCTCTCTCTCTCTACCGGCCTATCTCTAGCAAAGCCTCCACAGGCCCTGTTTTTGGCTATCAGAGTGCTACTGGAGACCAGCTAGACCAGTTAGTGGGAGGCAATAAATCCAGCCAGCATGGAAAAGATTTAGCAGTCAGTAAGATGCTGGAGGGACATACTGAAGCCAGAAATAAATGGAGGGGGGTCTCCAGTCCCTGTCCCTGGTTTCAGTTGTGAAGTGGCTGGCCTGTTTAATAGGAGAAGCTTCTCAATTTATCCTTACTGAGGAGGAACAAAAAATGAGTAACTGAATTTACATCATCTGTTGCTAGGGTAATATCCATATTTTCCCAGTGCTACCCCATCCAGTCCAGATCAATCAATATATTTATTGCCACATTTCCCCAAATTTTATCCTATAACAATGAGGAACAGTCATTTCCGAGGGGCAGGAAATTCGAACCATAAAGTAACCACCTCTTTGAAGCAAATCTCCACGAGTAAGACACACTCTTATCATGATTTCATATCCATGTACAGTGTTCCCTCGATTTTTGCGGGTTCGAACTTCGCAAATAGCCTATACCACGGTTTTTCAAAAAATATTAATAAAAAAATACTTCGCGGTTTTTTTCCTATACCATGGTTTTTCCCATCCGATGACGTCCTACTTCATCGCCAAACTAATAATTTTTGCAAATAAATAACAAAAAAAATAATTATTGTTAATAAATAATTATGTTTATAAATATCAGGATCACTAAGTGCCTTATTCAATGGTGAGTACCAGTAATAATGGTGAGTAAATGGTTGTTAAGGGAATGGGAAATGGTAATTTAGGGGTTTAAAATGTTAAGGGATGGCTTGTGATACTGTCCATAGCCAAAAATGGTGTATTTACTTCCGCATCTCTACTTCGCGGAAATTCGACTTTCGCGGGCGGTCTCGGAACGCATCCCCCGCGGAAATTGAGGGAACACTGTATAATGCACTTGGGGGAAAGGAATCCTCAGTCTGAGTATTGCATTGGCAGTTCTGTGTTAGCAAAAACCTCAGAAGAGAAGGATTTAGGGGTAGTGATTTCTGACAGTCTCAAAATGACTGAGCAGTGTGGTCAGGCAGTAGGAAAAGCAAGTAGGATGCTTGGCTGCATAGCTAGAGGTATAACAAGCAAGAAGAGGGAGATTGTGATCCCCTTATATAGAGTGCTGGTGAGACCACATTTGGAATACTGTGTTCAGTTCTGGAGACCTCACCTACAAAAAAATATTGACAAAATTGAACGGGTCCAAAGACGGGCTACAAGAATGGCATAAAACGTATCAGGAAAGACTTCATGAACTCAATCTGTAGAGTCTGGAGGACAGAAGGAAAAGGGGGGACATGATCGAAACATTTAAATATGTTAAAGGGTTCAATAAGGTTCAGGAGGGAAGTGTTTTTAATAGGAAAGTGAACACAAGAACAAGGGGACACAATCTGAAGTTAGTTGGGGGAAAGATCAAAAGCAACATGAGAAAATATTATTTTACTGAAAGAATAGTAGATGCTTGGAACAAACTTCCAGCAGACGTGGTTGGTAAATCCACAGTAACTGAATTTAAACATGCCTGGGATAAACATATATCCATTGTAAGATAAAATAAAGGAAATAGTATAAGGGCAGATTAGATGGACCATGAGGTCTTTTTCTGCCGTCAGTCTTCTATGTTTCTATCATACTATATCCATCATTTCATCTATTATACTCCTTTTGATTTCTACAAAGCTATGCTTCGGTACTAACTTCCCCTTTTTATACCTTACTAACCTTTAGAAATCCCCTTGCTTACTGGAATACGCAGAGGAGAGTGTCACAAGGGTGAAAGTAAAAGATGGTGTAAGATATGAGTATAGCTGCACGATTGGACCTACATTTTCCTGTTTACCTGATTTGTATCTGTTAACTTCTCCTTTTTCTCTGTATAAACACATGGTATTATGTATTGACTGCAATTGGTAGGTGTGACGACATGCCGTGGGCATCCTCATATTCTGTAAAACTATAAAAGTACTTCGTCAGCCACAAGCCGGGTTTCGGACATTGTTTTTCTATCTTCTGAACCTGCATGCATCACTAAATCTGAGATACTCCATCTCCTCGTGGTCTCCACTCCCCGCTGGTAAACTGCTTCAGCTGCAATCTCCAGATGAAAGAAGCATCTCTCCATGAGAGAAGGATGCTAGCAAAGCAAGAAGCGTGCGGATTGAAAGTGAAACCAAGGCAAAAGAAAAAGATCAGCAGAACTTGGGGGAGCATCTGAAAAGAAGACGAAGAAGAAGAATTTGCTGAGAAAGGAGAAGAGACATTGTAGAACTTCAGAGAAGGAGAGGAGAGGAGAGGAGACGAAAGGAGAGGAGACGAAAGGAGGGGAGAGGAGAGGAGACAAAAGGAGAGGAGAGGAGAGGAGACAAAAGGAGAGGAGACAAGAGGAGACGAGAGGAGACGAGAGGAGTGCAGACGAGACGAGACCAGGCTGCAAGATGAACAATCCAGAGAACGAGAACATATCTCAAATGAATGAATCATTTCATCCTGAACAACAGCCTGACCCAATGAAATCATCTACTAACCCATCGCCTCCAATGTACGGGGCATCTCCCTCTATGCCAAACCAGCATCAACCTTATGCTGGACCACCTGATGCTGGACCTACGCAGTCCCAACAGACCATCTTCGTCAGAAATGTCAAGCCTGTCAATGAACCAGCTTATTTGGGCTACTCCATCTTCACCCTCCTTTGTTGTTGCCCCCCCTTGGGCATAGCTGGCTTGATTTACTCTCTAAGGGTGAGTTTCAATGAGTGAGAGTGGGAGACGGAGGCGTGGGGAAGGGGAAGGCAGAGGACCAAGGCTATCTTTGCTTTGAGAGTTATGAGTATGGCCAATGCTAGATTAATCTTGCTAAGAGGAATAGCAGTATTGCAATGAAATGTGGAGCAGGGACCGGACTGTAGAAGAGGGAGGGAAAAAAGGAAAAAGCAAGGGGGGAAAAGAGGAGAATGTAGTGTTCAGAGTGCATTCCTCTTTGTCTTTCTCTTCTTTTGTTTCTTCCTTACATAGAACAGAATAGACTTGGAAGGGACCTTGGAGGTCTTCTAGTCCAGCCCCCTGCTCAAGTAGTGAAGGCGAACCTATGGCACGGGTACCAGAGGTGCCACGCAGAGCCATATCTCCTGCATGCGAGCCTTTGCCCTAGCTCAGCTCCAACGTGCAGGTATATGAAGGCCAGCTGATGTTTGGCTCATGCAGAGGCTCTTGGAGACCATTTTGGGCGTCCAGAGAGCCTCCTGGAGGATGGGGGAGGGCGTTTTTACCCTCCTCCAGTCCAGGGTAGCCTTTGGAGCCTGGGGAGGGTGAAACGTGAGTTTAATGGAAAAAGTTATTATTATTTATTATTATTATTTATTATTTATTGGATTTGTATGCCGCCCCTCTCCGCAGACACGGGGCGGCTAACAACAATGATAAAAAAACAACATGTAACAATCCAATTTAATAAAACAACTAAAAACCCTTATTATAAAAACCAAACATACACGCAAACATACCATACATAACTTGTAATGGCCTAGGGGAAGGAATATCCTAACTCCCCCATGCCTGGTGGCAAAGGTGGGTCTTGAGTAATTTGCGAAAGACAAGGAGGGTGGGGACCGTTCTAATCTCTGGGGGGAGTTGATTCCAGAGGGCCGGGGCCGCCACAGAGAAGGCTCTTCCCCTGGGGCCAGCCAGATGTATTCTGGCCCAATGCCATGTAGAGCTTTAAAGGTCATTACCAACACTTTGGTTTCCAACATCCAGAGGGCTTCTATGTGAGGTCGGGGAAGCTGTTTTTGCCCTCCACAGACATTGAATTTTGGGTGTGAGCACTCGAGCATGCACCATAGTGCGTGCTTATGCTCTTTCGGCACACGGAGGGAAAAAGGTTCACCATCACTGCCCTATACCATCTCAGACAATTATTCAGTCTCCAGTGATGGAGCACTCACATGGAAACATAGAAACACAGAAGATTGGCGGCAGAAAAAGACCTCCTGGTTCATCTGGCCTGCCCTTATACTATTTCCTGTATTTTATCTTAGGATGGATATATGTTTATCCCAGGCATGTTTAAAGTCAGTTATTGTGGACTTAACAACCACGTCTGCTGGAAGTTTGTTCCAAGCATCAGCTACTCTTTCAGTCAAATAATATTTTCTCATGTTGTTTGTTTATTGATTTGATTTGATTTGATTTGATTTGATTTGATTTGATTTGATTTGATTTGATTTGATTTGATTTGATTTGATTTGATTTCCGCCCCACTCTGAAGACTCGGGGCGGCTAACAACAATAAAAAAGACAGTGTAAACAAATCTAATATTAAAAATAATCTTTAAAAACCCCAATTTAAGAAACCAATCATACAAACAAGCATACCATGTATAAATTCTATAAGCCTAGGGGGAAGAGAAATTTCAATTCCCCCATGCCTGACGACAGAGGTGGGTTTTAAGGAGCTTGTAAAAGGCAAGGAGGGTGGGGGCAACTCTGATATCGGGGGGGAGCTGGTTCCAGAGGGTCGGGGCCGCCACAGAGAAGGTTCTTCTCCTGGGTCCCGCCAAACGACATTGTTAAGTCGACGGGACCCGGAGAAGGCCAACTCTGTGGGACCTAACCGGTCGCTGGGATTCGTGCGGCAGAAGGCGGTCTCGGAGATATTCTGGTCCAGTGCCATGAAGGGCTTTATAGGTCATAACCAACACTTTGAATTGTGATTGGAAACTGATCGGCAACCAATGCAGACTGCGGAGTGTTGGTGTAACATGGGCATATTTGGGAAAGCCCATGATTGCTCTCGCAGCTGCATTCTGCACGATCTGAAGTTTTCGAACACTTTTCAAAGGTAGCCCCATGTAGAGAGCGTTACAGTAGTCGAACCTCGAGGTGATGAGGGCATGAGTGATGAGGGCACTGTTTCTGATCTTTCCCCCAACTAGCGTCAGATTGTGCCCCCTTGTTCTTGTGTTCACTTTCCTATTTCTGAAGGCAAAATGTTCCAAATCGTTCTCACTGTTAGGAAGCTTCTCCTTAATTCTAGGTTGCTATTCTCATTGTTTAGTTTCCAACCATTATTTCTTATTTACTTCTCTCCTTGTTCTTCTTTTCCTCTCTCCTTCTTCCCTCACATTCATTATCTTTATTTTAAAAATTGTGTTCCCGTGCATGCTTTGACATTTGTCGGCTCCAAGATAATAATAATAATTATTATTATTATTATTATTATTATTATTATTATTATTATTTATTAGATTTGTATGCCGCCCCTCTCCGAAGACTCAGGGCGGCTCACAACAACGATAAAAACAATATTATACTGGCACAAATCTAATATTAAAAAAACCTAAAAACCCTATCATAATTAAAAACCAAACAGCACATACATACCAAACATAAATTATAATAAGCCTGGGGGAAAGGTGTCTCAAATCCCCCATGCCTGGTGGTATAGGTGAGTCTTAAGTAGTTTACGGAAGACAAGGAGGGTGGGAGCAGTTCTAATCTCCGGGGGGAGTTGATTCCAGAGGGCTGCCACAGAGAAGGCTCTTCCCCTGGGGCCCACCAGACGACATTGTTTAGTCGACAGGATCCCGAGAAGGTTAACTCTGTGGGACCTTATCGGCCACTGGGATTCGTGCGGTAGCAGGCGGTTTAGGAGGTACTCTGGTCCAATGCCATGTAGGGCTTTAAAGGTCATGACCAACACTTTGAATTGTGACCGGAAACTGATCGGCAGCCAATGCAGGCCATGGAGTGTTGAATATACGTGAGCGAATCTGGGAAGCCCCACGATGGCTCTCGTGGCCGTGTTCTGCACGATCTGGAGTTTCCGAACACTTTTCAAAGGTAGCCCCATGTAGAGAGTGTTGCAGTAATCGCCCACATGCCCACAGTCAACTAATTTTATGGGTATCAATAATCCTTTTCTTACCTCTTTTATCTCCCCACCCTCAGACTCAAAAGGCCAATCGTCGTAGGGACATCACATCTGCTAAGAAATATTCCAGACTGGCACTCACCTTGGATAACATAGCACTTGGATTGGGGATTGCAACGATCGTTCTGAGTATTATCGGTGTCAGTATCTCCAACATCATAGCACATAATGCAGATCAACAGTAGAACTCTGAGAATTACAATCCCTGAAGACACGATACTATCTTAAATCACTTCCATCCTTAATACACAGAAGTCGGAAATCAAACAGCCGATATCTAAAATCAAACCACAGCCTTTGAATTAATGTAAACCGTGTAAAATGCTTGGTGCAGAATCAAACTGTAGCCTGGTCCTTCAGACTTCCCACTAGTTCATACATGCTTTGCTGACCACGTTTAAGAACTACCCCATAATGTACTGAAGACAACATTGGCCAGTCTGAAATCCTATTAATCGAGAGTTCTGATTCTTATCGATCCCCAGATTGAAACTTAAGAAAAGGTAAATGTATCAGTTTTGGGACCACCTGTGAAACTTTCGCTCATTTTGGGGTGAACACTGTTTATATTGAAATACACTTACTCAGTTCTAAGTCTCATTCATATGAAATGAATGCAACACACGAGACGTGAGAACTGAAATCCTGGTTTGTTGGAAACCTACCCTAAGGATATTCTTCATATTTTCTCCAGGACAATTTTACAGAAGATACCCAGTGTTGTCCCAAATCAGAAGTGAACAATCTTGTATCTTAGGGCTTCACGTGTCTTTTCATTTCCTGACAATATTTAACTCCAAATTGTAAAATTTAATGCGACCATTGGAATATCTCTGTCTCACATTTTTATATCATAGATTTTCTTGTCATATTGCTCTAATTGTTGCAAATTATTACATATTATTACCTATGATCTAATTAGCATCAACCCTTCTGTAATTTGATAAAATTATTCTGTGTACTTCGCCGATTTAATACAAAGTAGGACTTCACTAAATAACTTTGTGTGATTTTGTAAAGATTTCTTTTTTATTTAAGCTTATCTAAATTTAAAATATAAACTTATGTGAAATAAATGCTAATTTGTGTCCGTAAATTGTAAAATGGGCAAAACTCACTTAACAAATGTCTCACAAAGTGACAGAAATTTTGAACTCAGTTGCAGTCATAAGTCAGGGACTACCTGTTATTTATAAGCAATTGTAAGACAATTGCAGGAGACCTATGTCCCTTGCTTAGAGGGAAATTGGTGCAATGAAATCCTTATATGTTTGGTGACAGGGTCGTTTTCCCCACTTAGTGGGAGGCAATAAATCCAGCTATTGTGGGAAAGATTGAACAGTCGATAAGATGATTGAGGGAAACACTGGAACCAGAATTAAATGGAGGGGGTGTCCAACTTCTCTAATTTACCCAGACTGAGGTTGAAAAAATAATTGAGTAACATAATTTACATCATCTGGTGCTAGGAAATGTCTATTCACTGATTTTACTGTCACATTGCTCTAATTGTTGCAAATTATTACATATTATTACATATTATCTAATTAGCATCGGCCCTTCTGTAATTTGACAACATTTTTCTGTGTACTTCACCAGTTTAATACAAAGTGGGACCACTAAATAACTTTGCGTAATTTTGTAAAGATTTCTTTTTTTGTTTCACCTTATCTAAATGTAAAATATAAACCTATGTGAAATAAATGCTAATTTGTGTTCGTAAATCGTAAAATGGGCAAAACGCACTAATGTCTCACAAAGTGACAGAAATTTTGAATTCAGTTGCAGTCATAAGTCAGGGACTCCCTGTTATTTATAGGCTGGCCTCCCTTGTAAGACAATTGCAGGAGAACTACGTCCCTTGCATAGAGGGAACTTGGTGCAATAACACTCCGCAGTCTGCATTGGTTGCCGATCAGTTTCTGCCGCACGAATCCCAGCGACCAGTTAGGTCCCACAGAGTGGGCCTTCTCCGGGTCCCGTCAACTAAACAATGTCGTTGGCGGGACCCAGGGGAAGAGCCTTCTCTGTGGCGGCCCCGGCCCTCTGGAACCAACTCCCCCCAGAGATTAGAATAGCCCCCCACCCTTCTTGCCTTTTGCAAGCTCCTTAAATGCCACCTCTGCTGTCAGGTATGGGGGAACTGAGATACTCTTTCCCCCTAGGCTTCTACAATTTATGTATGGTATGTTTGTGTTTATGTTTGGCTTTTAATAAGGGTTTTTAGTCATTTTAAATATTAGATTTGTTTAATGTTGTTTTATTATTGTTGTTAGCTGCCCAGAGTCTACAGAGAGGGGCGGCATATAAATCTAATAAATAAATAAATAAATAAATGAATGAATGAATGGATGGATGGATGGATGAATGAATGAATGAATGAATGAATGAATGAATAAATAAATAAATAAATAAATAACATCCTTTCGTAAGTTACTGAAGACCCACCTATGTCGCCAGGCACAGGGTAATTGAGGTATCCCCAGGCTAATATAGTTTGTGTGTGGTATGACTGAGTTGTATGGTTTTAATGATAAGGGTTTTCAGATGTTTTTAAGTATTGGAATATTCACGTTGTTTATCACTGCTGTGAGCCGCTCTGAGTCTTCAGAGAGGGGCAGCATACAAATCTATTATTATTATTATTATTATTATTATTATTATTATTATTATTATTATGTCAATACAACACAGCAAACGAGATCACTATGCAGCCTCAAATATTTCGTATTTCATCACCAGTCGGGCACTTCCCAAGCACCTAGGACTGCGTGATGTAGCGGCGAATTATGTTTGGCGATCCCAGTAAAGCGGCCTTTTGCAATTGACAGATGGAGATTTTGTCAATTCCGATGGTTTTCAAATGTCCGCTGAGATCCTTTGGCACTGCGCCCAGCGTGCCAAGTACCACTGGGACCACTTTCACGGGCTTATGCCAGAGTCGTTGCAGCTCGATTTTTAGATCTTGATATTTCACTCATTTCTCTAGCTGCTTCTCCTCAATTCTGCTGTCTCCTGGGATTGCGATGTCGATGATCCATACTTTCTTTTTCTCCACAATCACAATGTCTGGTGTGTTATGCTTCAGAATTCGGTCAGTCTGAAGTCGGAAGTCCCACAGTAGTTTTGCTTGCTCATTTTCAACCACTTTTTGAGGCTTATGATCCCACCAGTTCTTTGCCACTGGTAAATGGTATTATTATTATTATTATTATTATTATTATTATTATTATTATTATTATTATTATCATTATCATTATCATTATCATTATCATTATCATTATCATTATCATTATCATTATCATTATCATTATCATTATCATTATCATTATCATTATCATTATCATTATCATTATCATTATCATTATCATTATTATTATTATTATTATTAAAATTATTATTATTATTAAAATAATTATTAAAATAATAATAATAATAATTATTATTATTATTAAAATTATTATTAAAATAATAATAATAATTATTATTATTATTATTATTATTAATATTATATATTTGGTGATAGGATTGTTTTTCCCCCTTAGTGGGAGGCAATAAATCCAACTAGTGTGGGAAAGAGTTAGCACACAGAAAGATGGTGGAGGGACATATTGAAGCCAGAAATAAATGGAGGAGGTGTCTAAACCTGGTCCCTGGTTTCAGTTGTGGAGTGGCAGTTCCGTTTAATAGGAGGAGCTTCTGTAATTTACCTTGACTGAGGAAGAAAAAATAATTGAGTAACTGAATTTACATCATCTGCTGCTAGGAAATCTCCGTTCTATACCAATGCTGCCCCAACCATTTCAGATCCATTCCTGTTTATTTATTGCCACATTTCCCCAAATCTTATGCTATTACAGTTATTTCCGAGGGGAGGGAAATTGTATCATAAAGGAACGATTTCTTTGAAGCAAATCTTCAGATGAAAGATGTTTCTCTCCACGAGAGAAGTCTGCTAGCAAAGCAAGAAGAGTGTGGATTGAAAGTGCAACCAAGGCAAAAGAAAAAGAACAGCAGGACTTGGGAAGGGAGCATCTGAAAAACAGAAGAAGAATTTGCTGAGAAAGGAGAAGAGACATTGTAGAACTTCAAGAAGGAGAGGAGACGAGACGAGACGAGACGAGAGAGGAGACCAGGCTGCAAGATGGACAATCCAGAGAACGAGAAGACATGTGAAATGAATGAGTCCTTTCATCCTGGACAAGAGCCTGATCCCATGAAACCAGCTATTAATTCACCACCTCCAATGTATGAGCCATCTCCCTCTATGCCATACCAGTATCAACCTTATACTGGACCTCCGATGCATGGGACAGCCCCCTCTATGCCATACCAGTATCATCCTTTCACTGGACCTCCTGCTGCCGTAGCGATGCAGCCTCAACAGACCATCTTCGTCAGAAATGTCCAACCTGTCCAACCTGTGAACGAACCAGCTCATTTGGCCTACTCCATCTTCACCCTCCTTTGCTGTTTCCTCCCCTTGGGTATAGCTGGCTTGATTTACTCTATAAAGGTGAGTTTCAATGAGAGAGGGAGGAGGGAGAGGGAGCGAAAGGCAGAGAACCATGACTATCTTTGCTTAGATATGAGTGTAGCCACTGCTGGATTAATCTTGGTTGCAGTGAACTGTGTAGGGACAGGATTGCAGTGATCCTGCAGGGACAGGATTGTAGGATCACTGGTTGCAGTGATCCTGCAGGATTGTAGAAGAAGAGGGAGTAAAAAGGAAAAAAACAAGAAAAAACGAGAAGAATGAAGTTTACTTCCTCTTTATCTTTTCCTTCCTTTGCTTCTTCCTTACATGGAATAGAATACACCTGGAAAGAACCTTGTAAGTCTGCTAGTCCTTTCTCATTGAGATAGAACCTATCTCATCTCAGACAGGTGACTGTCCAGTTTCGTCTTAAAAGCTCCAGTGACGGCAAAATGTTCCAAACTGTCCTCAATTTTAGGAGGTTTGTCCTTAATTCCAGGTTGCTTCTCTCGTTGTTTAGTTTCCAACCACAATTTCTTATTTTCTTCTCTTCTTGTTCTTCTTTTCCTCTCTCCTTCTGCCTTCACACTTGACATCTTTATTTTAAAAAAACCATATTCTCCTACATGTTTTGACATTTGTCTCCTCCTTGCATGCCCCAAATCAACTAAATATATGTATTTTGTATTTGTATTTGTATTTATTAGATTTGTATGCCGCCCCTCTCCGAAGACTCGGGGTGGCTAACAACAATGTAAAAAGACAATATAAACAAATATAATGTTAAAAATAATCTAAAAAACCCCAATTTAAATAACCACTCATACATACAAGCATACCATGGATAAATTCTATAAGCCTAGGGGGAAGGGAAAATTTCAATTCCCCCATGCCTGACGACAGAGGTGGGTTTTAAGGAGCTTTCAAAAGGCAAGGACGGTGGGGGCAACTCTGATATCTGGGGGGAGCAGGTTCCAGAGGGCCGGGGCTGCCACAGAGAAGGCTCTTCTCCTGGGTCCCGCCAGATGACATTGTTTGGCCAATGGGACCCGGAGAAGGCCAACTCTGTGGGACCTAACTGGTCGCTGGGATTCGTGCGACAGAAGGCGGTCACGGAGATATGGGTATCAACTAATCTTTTTTATCTCTTTTCTCTCCCCACCCTCAGACTCAAGGGGCCAATCAACGGGGAGACATCACATCTGCTAAGAAATATTCCAGAGTGGCACTCGCCATGGGTAACATGGCACTTGGCATTGGGATTACATTGATCATTCTGGGTTGTATTATGGTCCTTTTTTCCGGATTCTAAGCAAAAAAAGCCCTTCAACAGAGCAGCTTTGGGAATCCCTGAAGACATGATATTATCTTAAATCACTTTGATTCTTAATACACAGAAGTCAGAAATCAAACTGCCGATATCTAAAATGAAGCCACATTCTTTGAATTAATGTAAACCGTGTAGAATGCTTGGTGCAGAATCAATTTGTAGCCTGGTCCTTCAGTCTTCCCACTAGTCCACACATGCTTTCGCTCATTTTGGGATGAACACTGTTTATATTGAAATACTCATAATCATATGAAATGAATGAAATATACTACCGTAGACATGAAAATTGAAATCTTGGTTTGTTGGAAACCTACCCTAAGGATATTCTTCATATTTAAAATATAAACTTATGTGGAATAAATGCTAATTTGTGTTCGTAAGTCGTAAAATGGGCAAAACTCACTTAACTAATGTCTCACAAAGCGACAGAAATTTTGAACTCAGTTGCAGTCATAAGTCAGGGACTCCCTGCTATTTATAGGTTGGACTCCCTTGTAAGACAATTGCAGGAGACCTACGTCCCTTGCATAGAGGGAACTTGGTGCAATAATATCCTTATATGTTTGGTGATAGGGTTGCTTTTCCCACTTAGTGGGAGGCAATAAATCCAGTGTGGGAAAGAGATAGCACTCAGAAAGATGGAGGGACACAATGAAGCCAGAAATAAATGGAGGAGGTGTCTAAACCTGGTCCCTGGGTTCAGTTGTGGAGTGGCAGTTCTGTTTAATAGGAGGAGCTTCTCTAATTTACCCAGAAAGAGGAGGAAAAAATAATTGAGTAACTGAATTTACATCATCTGCTTCTAGGAAATTTCTGTTCTATACCAATGCTGCCCCAACCATTTCAGATCCAATCCTGTTTATTTATTGCCACATTTCCCCAAATCTCATCCTATTACAGTTATTTCCGAGGGGAGGGAAATTCTATCATAAAGGAACGATTTCTTCGAAGCAAATCTTCAGATGAAAGACGTTTCTCTCCACGAGAGAAGTCTGCTAGCAAAGCAAGAAGAGTGTGGATTGAAAGGGCAACCAAGGCAAAAGAAAAAGAACAGCAGGACTTGGGAAGGGAGCAAGGGAAGAAGAATTTGCTGAGAAAGGAGAAGAGACATTGTAGAACTTCAAGAACGAGAGTAGAGGAGACCAGACCAGACCAGACCAGACGAGAGGAGACCAGGCTGCAAGATGAACAATCCAGAGAACGAGAAGACATCTCAAATGAATGAATCCTTTCATCCTGGACAAGAGCCTGATCCCATGAAATCAGCTATTAATCCACCACCGCCAATGTATGAACCATCTCCCTCTATGCCATACCAGTATCAACCTTATACTGGACCTCCAAGGCATGGGACAGCTCCCTCTATGCCATACCAGTATGAACCTTATACTGGACCTCCAATGCATGGGACAACACCCTCTATGCCATACCAGTATCATCCTTTTACTGGACCTCCTGCTGTCGTGTCGATGCAGCCTCAACAGACCACAATCGTCAGAAATGTCCAACCTGTCGATGAACCGGATTATTTGGGCTACTCCATCTTCACCCTCCTTTGCTGTTGCCTCCCCTTGGGCATATGTGGCTTGATTTACTCTATAAAGGTGAGTTTCAATGAGAGAGGGAGGAGGGAGGGAGGGGGAGGGAGGGAGAGGGAAAGGCAGAGAACCATGACTATCTTTGCTTAGATATGAGTGTGGTCAATGCTGGATTAATCTTGGTTGCAGTGAACTGTGTAGGGACAGGATTGCAGTGATCCTGCAGGGACAGGATTGTAGGACCACTGGTTGCAGTGATCCTGCAGGGACAGGATTGTAGAAGAAGAGGGAGTAAAAAGGGAAAAAAACAAGAAAAAACGAGGAGAATTAAGTGTACATTCCTCTTTATCTTTTCCTTCCTTTGCTTCCTCCTTACATGGAATAGAATACACCTGGAAAGAACCTTGTAGGTCTTCTAGTCCTTTCTCATTGAGATAGAACCTATCTCATCTCAGACAGGTGACTGTCCAGTCTCGTCTTAAAAACTCCAGGGATGGAGCTCTCACCATTTCCGAAGGCAAAATGTTCCAAACTGTCCTCAGTTTTAGGAGGTTTCTCCTTAATTCCATGTTGCTTCTCTCGTTGTTTAGTTTCCAACCACAATTTCTTATTTTCTTCTCTTCTTTTTCTTCCTTACCTCTCTCCTTCTGCCTTCACACTTGACATCTTTATTTTTTTAAAAAAAAACATGTTCTCCTACATGTTTTGACATTTGTCTCCTCCTTGCATTCCCCGAATCAACTAATTATATGTATTTTGCATTTGTATTTGTATTTATTAGATTTGTATGCCGCCCCTCTCCAAAGACTCGGGGCGGCTAACAACAATATAAAAAGACAATATAAACAAATCTAATATTAAAAATAATCTTAAAAACCCCAATTTAAATAACCACTCATACATACAATCATACCATGGATAAATTCTATAAGCCTAGGGGGAAGGGAAAATTTCAATTCCCCCATGCCTGACGACAGAGGTGGGTTTTAAGGAGCTTGCGAAAGGCAAGGAGGGTGGGGGCAACTCTGATATCTGGGGGGAGCTGGTTCCAGAGGGCCGGGGCCGCCACAGAGAAGGCTCTTCTCCTGGGTCCCGCCAGACGACATTGCTTAGTCGACAGGACCCGGAGAGGCCAACTCTGTGGGACCTAATTGGTCGCTGTAATTCGTGTGGCAGAAGGCTGTCCTGTAGATATGGGTATCAACTAATCTTTTTTATCTCTTTTCTCTCCCCACCTTCAGACTCAAGGGGCCAACCAACGGGGAGACATCATGTCTGCTAAGAAATATTCCAGAGTGGCACTCACCATGGGTAGCATGGCACTTACCCTTGGGATTATATCGATTATTCTGGGTGGTATTGTGCTCATTGTTTCCACAGTCTTAGAACAAAAAGCCCTTCAACAGAGCAGCTTTGGGAATTAGAATCCCTGAAGACATGATATTATTATGTTACACCAACACTCCACAGTCTGCATTGGTTGCCTATCAATTTCCGGTCACAATTCAAAGTGTTGGTTATGACCTATAAAGCCCTTCATGGCATCGAACCAGAATATCTCCGAGACCGCCTTCTGCCGCACGAATCCCAGCGAACGATTAGGTCCCACAGAGTGGGCCTAATCCGGGTCCCGTCAACTAAACAATGTCGTTTGGCAGGCCCCAGGGGAAGAGCCTTCTTTATGGCGGCCCCGACTCTCTGGAACCAGCTCCCCCCAGAGATTAGAACTGCCCCTACCCTCCTTGCCTTTTGTAAACTCCTCAAAACCCACCTTTGTCGTCAGGCATGGGGGAACTGAGATATCTCCCCCGGGCGTATACAATTTATGTATGGTATGTTTGTATGTATGTCTGCTTAATAATGGGTTTTTTAAAAAAAATATTTTAAATTGTAAATTATTAGATTTGTTATGAACTGTTTTATTGTCTTGTGAGCCGCCCCAAGTCTACGGAGAGGGGCGGCATACAAATCTAATAAATAATTATTATTATTATTATTGTTGTTGTTGTTGTTATTATTATTATTATTATTATTATTATTATCTTAAATCATTTTCATTCTTAATACACAGAAGTCAGAAATCAAACTAACAATATCTAAAATGAAGCCACGTTGTTTGAATTAATGTAAACCGTGTAGAATGCTTGGTCAGAATCAATGTGTAGGCTGGTCATTCAGACTTCCCACTAGTTCATACATGCTTTGCTGACCACATTTAAGAACTACCGCATAATGTACTGAAGACAACATTGGCCAGTCTGAAATCCTATTAATCGAGAATTCTGATTCTTATCGATCTCCAGATTGAAATTTAGGAAAAAGTATATATATCAGTTTTGGGACCACCTGTGAAACTTTCGCTCATTTTGGGGTGAACACTGTTTATATTGAAATACACAAAATCAGTTCTAAATCTCATTAATATGAAATTAATGCCATATACTAGACATGAGAACTGAAATCCTGGTTTGTTGGGAACCTACCCTAAGGATATTCTTCATATTTTCTCCAGGACAATTTTACAGAAGATATCCAGTGTTGTCCCAAATCAGAAGTGAACAATCTTGTATCTTAGGGCTTCACGTGTCTTTTCATTTCCTGACAATATTTCACTCCAAATTGTAAAATGTAATACAACCATTGGAATATCTCTGTGTCACATTTTTGTATTTTACTGTCACATTGCTCTAATTGTTGCAAATTATTACATATACTATGTAATCATATATATCTAATCAGCCCTTCTGTAATTTGATAACATTATTCTGTGCACTTCACCAATTTAATACAAAGTAGGACTATACTAAATACCTTTGTGTACTTTTGGAAAAATTGTTTTTGCTTAAGCTTATCAAAATTCAAAATATAAACTTATGTGGAATAAATGCTAATTTGTGTTCGTAAGTCGTAAAATGGGCAAAACTCACTTAACTAATGTCTCACAAAGCGACAGAAATTTTGAACTCAGTTGCAGTCATAAGTCAGGGACTCCCTGCTATTTATAGGTTGGACTCCCTTGTAGGACAATTGCAGGAGACCTACGTCCCTTGCATAGAGGGAACTTGGTGCAATAATATCCTTATATGTTTGGGGATAGGGTTGCTTTTCCCACTTAGTGGGAGGCAATAAATCCAGTGTGGGAAAGAGATAGCACTCAGAAAGATGGAGGGACACAATGAAGCCAGAAATAAATGGAGGAGGTGTCTAAACCTGGTCCCTGGGTTCAGTTGTGGAGTGGCAGTTCTGTTTAATAGGAGGAGCTTCTCTAATTTACCCAGAAAGAGGAGGAAAAAATAATTGAGTAACTGAATTTACATCATCTGCTTCTAGGAAATTTCTGTTCTATACCAATGCTGCCCCAACCATTTCAGATCCAATCCTGTTTATTTATTGCCACATTTCCCCAAATCTCATCCTATTACAGTTATTTCCGAGGGGAGGGAAATTCTATCATAAAGGAACGATTTCTTCGAAGCAAATCTTCAGATGAAAGACGTTTCTCTCCACGAGAGAAGTCTGCTAGCAAAGCAAGAAGAGTGTGGATTGAAAGGGCAACCAAGGCAAAAGAAAAAGAACAGCAGGACTTGGGAAGGGAGCAAGGGAAGAAGAATTTGCTGAGAAAGGAGAAGAGACATTGTAGAACTTCAAGAAGGAGAGTAGAGGAGACCAGACCAGACCAGACGAGAGGAGACCAGGCTGCAAGATGAACAATCCAGAGAAAGAGAAGACATCTCAAATGAATGAATCCTTTCATCCTGGACAAGAGCCTGATCCCATGAAATCAGCTATTAATCCACCACCTCCAATGTATGAACCATCTCCCTCTATGCCATACCAGTATCAACCTTATACTGGACCTCCAATGCATGGGATAGTTCCCTCTATGCCATACCAGTATGAACCTTATACTGGACCTCCAATGCATGGGATAGTTCCCTCTATGCCATACCAGTATGAACCTTATACTGGACCTCCAATGCATGGGACAACTCCCTCTATGCCAGACCAGTATCATCCTTATACTGGACCTCCTATTGTCGTATCGATGCAGCCTCAAGAGACCATCTTCGTCAGAAACGTCCAACCTGTTCATGAACCAGATTATTTGGGCTACTCCATCTTCACCCTCCTTTGCTGTTGCCTCCCCTTGGGCATAGCTGGTTTGGTTTTCTCTATAAAGGTGAGTTTCAATGAGATAGGGAGGGGGAGGGAGGGAGGGGGAGGGAAAGGCAGAGAACCATGACTATCTTTGCTTAGATATGAGTGTGGTCAATGCTGGATTAATCTTGGTTGCAGTGAACTGTGTAGCAGGGACAGGATTGTAGAAGAAGAGGGAGTAAAAAGGGAAAAAACCAAGAAAAAACTAGGAGAATGAAGTTCACTTCCTCTTTATCTTTTCCTTCCTTTGCTTCCTCCTTACATAGAATAGAATACACCTGGAAAGAACCTTGTAGGTCTTCTAGTCCTTTCTCATTGAGATAGAACCTATCTCATCTCAGACAGGTGACTGTCCACTTTCTTCTTAAAAACTCCAGTGATGTTGCTCTCACCATTTCCGAAGGCAAAATGTTCCAAATTGTCCTCAGTTTTAGGAGGTTTCTCCTTAATTCCATGTTGCTTCTCTCGTTGTTTAGTTTCCAACCACAATTTCTTATTTTCTTCTCTTCTTTTTCTTCCTTACCTCTCTCCTTCTGCCTTCACACTTGACATCTTTATTTTTTTTTTAAAAAAGTGTTCTCCTACATATTTTGACATTTGTCTCCTCCTTGCATGCCCCGAATCAACTAATTATATGTATTTTGTATTTGTATTTATTAGATTTGTATGCCGCCCCTCTCCAAAGGCTCGGGGCGGCTAACAACAATATAAAAAGACAACATAAACAAATCTAATGTTAAAAATAATCTAAAAAACCCCAATTTAAATAACCACTCATACATACAAGCATACCATGGATAAATTCTATAAGCCTAGGGGGAAGGGAAAGTCTCAATTCCCCCATGCCTGATGACAGAGGTGGGTTTTAAGGAGCTTGCAAAAGGCAAGGAGGGTGGGGGCAACTCTGATATCTGGGGGGAGCTGGTTCCAGAGGGCCAGGGCCGCCACAGAGAAGGCTCTTCTCCTGGGTCCCGCCAGACGACACTGCTTAGTCGACGGGACCCGGAGAAGGCCAACTCTGTGGGACCTAACTGGTCGCTGGGATTCGTGCGACAGAAGGCGGTCCCAGAGATATGGGTATTAACTAGTCTTCTTTTTTATCTCTGTTCTCTCCCCACCTTCAGACTCAAGGGGCCAATCAACGGGGAGACATCACATCTGCTAAGAAATATTCCAGAATGGCACACAGCTTGGATAACATGGCACTTGGCCTTGGTTTTACATCGATAATTCTGGTTGGTATGATGGTCGTTGTCTCCAGAGACTTATCACGAAAAGCCCTTTAACAGAGCAGCTTTGGGAATTACAATCCCTGAAGACATGATATTATCTTACATCATTTTCATTCTTAATACACAGAAGTCAGAAATCAAACTAAAAATATCTAAAATGAAGCCACATTGTTTGAATTAATGTAAACCGTGTAAAATGCTTGGTGCAGAATCAAACTGTAGCCTGGTCCTTCAGTCTTCCCACTAGTTCATACATGCTTTGCTGACCACATTTAAGAACTACCACATAATGTACTGAAGACAACATTGGCCAGTCTGAAATCCTATTAATCGAGAGTTCTGATTCTTATCGATCTCCAGATTGAAATTTAGGAAAAGTAAATGTATCAGTTTTGGGACCACCTGTGAAACATTCGCTCGTTTTGGGATGAACACCGTTTATATTGAAATACACTTACCCAGTTCTAAATCTCATTCATATGAAATGGATGCAACACACGAGACGTGAGAACTGAAATCCTGGTTTGTTGGGAACCTACCCTAAGGATATTCTTCATATTCTTTCCAGGACAATTTTACAGAAGATACCCAGTGTTGTCCCAAATCAGAAATGAACAATCTTGTATCTTAGGGCTTCACATGTCTTTTCATTTCCTGACAATATTTAACTCCAAATTGTAAAATGTAATGCAACCATTGGAATATCTATGTCTCACATTTTTGTATTTTACTGTCACATTGCTCTAATTGTTGCAAATTATTACATATAATATGTAATAATATATATCTAATTAGCATCTGCCCTTCTGTAATTCGATAACATTATTCTGTGTACTTCACCAATTTAATACAAAGTAGGACTTTACTAAATACCTTTGTGTAGTTTTGGAAAGATTTTTTTTTGTTTAAGCTTATCTAAATTTAAAATATAAACTTATGTGGAATAAATGCTAATTTGTGTTCGTAAGTCGTAAAATGGGCAAAACTCACTTAACTAATGTCTCACAAAGCGACAGAAATTTTGAACTCAGTTGCAGTCATAAGTCAGGGACTCCCTGTTATTTATAGGTTGGTCTCCCTTGCAAGACAATTGCAGGAGACCGATATCCATTGCTTAGAGGGAACTTGGTGCAATAATATCCTTATATGTTTGGTGATAGGGTTGTTTTTCCCACTTAGTGGGAGGCAATAAATCCAGTGTTGGAAAGAGTTGGCACTCAGAAAGATGGAGGGACACACTGAAACCAGAAATAAATGGAGGAGGTGTCTAAACCTGGTCCCTGTTTTCAGTTGTGGAGTGGCAGGTCTGTTTAATAGGAGGAGCTTCTCTAATTTACCCTGAAAGAGGAAGAAAAAATAATTGAGTAACTGAGTTCACATCATCTGCTGCAAGGGTAATATCCGTTCTTTGCCAGTCCTGTCCCAACCAGTTCAGATCCATCCCTGTTTATTTATTGCCACATTTCCCCAAATCTTATACTCAAAAATAAGGAACAGTTATTTCCGAGGGGAGGGAAATTCTACCATAAAGTAACCATCTGTTTGAAGCAAATCTCCAGATGAAAGAAGTTTCTCTCCATGAGAGAAGGATGCTAGCAAAGCAAGAAGCGTGCGGATTGAAAGTGAAACCAAGGCAAAAGGAAAAGATCAGCAGAACTTGAGGGAGCATCTGAAAAGAAGACGAAGAAGAAGGATTTGCTGAGAAAGGAGCAGAGACATTGTAAAACTTCAAAGAAGGGAAGGAGAGGAGAGGAGAGGAGAGGAGAGGAGAGGAGAGGAGAGGAGAGGAGAGGAGAGGAGAGGAGAGGAGGCTGCAAGATGAGCCATCCAGAGAATGAGAAGACATCTCAAATGAATGAATCCTATCATCCTGGACAACAGCCTGATCCGATGAAATCAATTAATAACCCACAGCCTCCAATGTATGGGACATCTCCCTCTATGCCGTACGCACATCAACCTTATGCTGGACCTCCTAGTGCCGTACCTATACAGCCTCAACAGACCATCTTCATCACAAGTGTCCAATGTGTCAGTGAACCAGATTATTTGGGCTACTCCATCTTCACCCTCCTTTGCTGTTGCCTCCCCTTGGGCGTTGCTGCCTTGATTTTCTCTATAATGGTGAGTTTCAATGAGTGAGAGTGGGAGGGGGAGGCGGGGGGAAGGGGAAGGCAGAGGACCAAGGCTATCTTTGCTTTGAGAGTTATGAGTATGGCCAATGTTAGATTAATCTTGCTAAGAGGAATAGCAGTGTTGCAGTGAACTTTGAAGCAAAGAAAGGGTGGGGGAGGGAGAGGGAAAGGAAGAGAACCATGACTATCTTTGCCTAGATGGTTATGAATGTGGCTAAAGCTGGATTAATCTTGATAAGAGGAAACAGCCAACACTCGTTGCAATGAACTGTAAAGCAGGGACCGCACTGTAGAAGAAAAGGGAGTAAACAGGAAATAGCAAGAAAAAGAGGGGGAGAATTTAATGTTCAGAGTCCATTCCTCTTTATCTTGTTCTTCCTTTGCTTCTTACTTACATAGAATAGAATAGACCGGGGAGGGACCTTAGAGGTCTTCTAGCCCTATCTCATTGAGACAGAAGCTATCTCATTTCAGACAAGTAGCTGTCCAGTCTCTTCTTAAAAACCTCCAGGGATGGAGCTCTCACCATTTCTGAAGACCACATTTGGAATACTGAGTTCAGTTCTGGAGACCTCACCTACAAAATGATATTGACAAAATTGAACGGCTACACCAATCAAATCTTCCTGTTCAAGGGCGGGTTACTATTACTGCCACTACAGGTGCGCTGCGCACACAATTGTATTGGCAGTTCTTTGTTAGCAAAAACTTCAGAAGAGAAGGATTTAGGGGTAGTGATTTCTGACAGTCTCAAAATGGGTGAGCAGTGCGGTCGGGCAGTAGAAAAAGCAAGTAGGATGCTTGGCTGCATAGCTAGAGGTATAACAAGCAGGAAGAGGGAGATTGTGATCCTGCTATATAGAGTGCTGGTGAGATCACATTTGGAATACTGTGTTCAGTTCTGGAGACCTCACCTACAAAAAGATATTGACAAAATTGAACGGGTCCAAAGACGGGCTACAAAAATGGTGGAAGGTCTTAAGCATAAAACGTATCAGGAAAGACTTAATGAACTCAATCTGTATAGTCTGGAGGACAGAAGGAAAAGAGGGGACATGATCGAAACATTTAAATATGTTAAAGGTTTAAATAAGGTCCAGGAGGGAAGTGTTTTTGATAGGAAAGTGAACACAAGAACAAGGGGGCACAGTCTGAGGTTAGTTGGGGGAAAGATTAGAAGTAACGTGAGAAAATATTATTTGACTGAAACAGTAGTAGAAGCATGGAACAAACTTCCAGCAGACGTGGTTGGTAAATCCACAGTGACTGAATGTAAACATGCCTGGGATAAACATAGATCCATCCTAAGATAAAATACAGAAAGTAGTACAAGGGCAGACTATATGGACCATGAGGTCTTTTTCTGCCATCCATCTTCTATGTTTCTAAGGCAAAATGTTCCAAATTGTCCTCATTTATAGGAGGTTTCTCCTTAATTCCAGGTTGCTTCTCTCATTGTTTAGTTTCCAACCATTATTTCTTATTTTCTTCCCTACTTGCTCTTTTTTCCTCTCTCATTCTTTCCTAACACTCGCCATCTTTATTTTAAAAAAACAAGTTCTTCTGCATGTTTTCACATTTGTCTCCTTGCTCTCACCCAGAATCAAGTAATTATATAGGTGTCAATAATCTTATTTTTTATCTCTTTTCTCTCCCCATCCTCAGACTCAAGGGGCCAATCAACGGGGAGACATCACTTCTGCTAAGAAATATTCCAGACTGGCACTCACCTTGGATCACACAGCTCTTGGGTTGGGGGTTGCATCAATTGTTCTGGGTATTATTTTGGTCATTGTTCTCAATGTTACAGCATATTAAAGAGTTCCACAGAGCAGCATTGGGTATTGCAATCCCTGAAGACACGATATTATCTTAAATGACTTCTGTTCTTAATACACAGAAGAGAAGTCAAAAATCAAACTCTACCAGTGTTCTGTCTGGGTCACTCCGGAAGCCAATACCAACCCAAAAAGAGAAGCCAGACACACCGATAAAAGGCAAAGGCAGTTTATAAAATTCAAGAAAAACACAGGTAACAGAAAATGTCCTTACAAACAGGAAAACGCTGTATCTTCAAATGTATCCACGAAGGCAAAAGTCCATGCAGCAATACAGGATTCTTGCTGCCAAGACGAGGCTGTAGATAGCAGACCTACACCTCCCACGGGTCTTCCAAACTGCTGGGCCACAAGCCAGGAACAGAGACGCCAAGAACAAAGCAGGACACCGTAACTCCAACTGATAACACTCCACATGGCTTCAAGGGCTTGCCTGCCTTTTAAACCCTGCTAAGGAGGACCACACCCAAGCCCAGCTGTTCCTACTTCAGTGCTGATAATACTTCTTTAATTGCTCCTTTCTTTGATCTGAACGTCTCTGTCGCATGTCAATGACAGCTTGTGCTTCATCACCTAATGACTCCAAGCTACTGGCTGGGGAGAGCCCCCCCTCCCCTCCGGGGCTCTCATGCTGTTCTCCTTCGTCCCATTCCTGACTTTCCTCTCCCCCGTCCGACTGTTCAGCCCCCTCCTCTTTGCTGTCATCCTCCTCCGGGCATGGAGCCAGCAGAGACACAGCTGGTCCCTGAGCAGCCTCAGGCTGAACCACAACAACCAGTATCCAAAAGGAAACCACAGTGTTTGAGTTAATGTAAATCCTGTAAAATGCTTGGGGCAGAATCTAACTGGAAGCCATTCCTTCAGACTTAATACAATGTAGGACTTTATGAAATGTATGAAGTGTAATGCTTTAAAGATTTTTTTGATTTAAGCTTATGTAAATTTAATTTAAACTGATGTGAAATAAATGCTAATCAATTAGTTTTTCATTGGGTTGTGCACTATTGGTAGTCACTGATATATAAAGTAGGGATGGGGAAAAATTTAACACCTAGCATGACCCTGTAGGACAGACCTCAAAATTTTAAACAGGGGACTAATTCACGGCCTCTCAGACTGTTGGGGGTCTGGACCGTTTGGGTAGGCATGGCTAGGTGGTCATGTGACTGGGTGGGCATGGCCAATTTAGAAGTCTATTAAACAATACACACAAATTAAACTCTAATTTGTTTTGCTCTTGAGGGTGTTTTGTTTGCATGTTGCTCTTATGGTTGAATTTTCTTTTTAACTAGAGAATTTTTTAAGTTATTTAAGACTCTAGTGATTGTTCTGCCGGCGTGTCTCAACCGCCCGTAATTACAGGATAATTAGTCCAGGAAGACACACACCATACGATAAAAGGAAAACCCAAAAGTTTTTATAAGCAGAAAAACAGAAACAGCTCCCTTTTTAAATGTCAAAGGGATTTTCTGGTACACACAAGGCACAGGTTAAATGCAGTCCAATTGCTCACCCAATAACGGGGAAATTGAGTCCAATTCTAAAGTCCAGAGAGTCCACACACACAATCCTGAAGAGCAAAAACCACGATCTTGATGAAACAATGAATCAGATAAACTGCCATGAGGCTAAAACACCAGGCTGCACTTTCATCTGCAGCACTAATTACAGCAGCCCCACCCAACCACAGGTGGCCTCATTTTCTCTTGTAATAATCCTTCAGTTGTTGTCTCCTATGCATCACTCTATGCATGTGTGGATGTGTCATTAATTCTTGTTCAGAATCCAGGGATAATACAGATGATTGATCTCCTCCTGGGCTGTCTGCCAAACTCCCCTCTTCCCTGTCACTCACGCTTCCTTGGTCAGAGGAGACTTCGTCGGCAGATTCCATCAGAAGCAAAACAGGCCTGCGGCTTGTGGATGTTTCCCCCACATTCACCTGCACATTCCTTGGGGCAGGAGCTGGGCCAGAGCTAACCAAAACAGTGATCCACTTCAGAAAACTCAGTTTTTCAACCCCATTGACCTTACAATCAGCATCTCTCTCTCCCTCCTGCCCTCTCTCTCTGTCTCTCTCTCTATCCCTCTCTCTGTCTCTTTCTCTCTCTTACTCTTTCTCTTTCTCCCCCCTCTCTCTCTTTCTCCCCTCCCTTCCTCTCTGTCTATCCTTCCCTCTCTCTCCCTCTCCCTCTCTCTCTCTTACTCTCTCTCATTCTCTTCCATTCTTTCTTTCTCTTTCTTTTTTTATCTCCCTCTTTCATTCTCTTTCTCATTCTCTCTTTCTTTCTTTTTCCTTTCTTTCTTTCTCTCTCTCTCTATTTATCCTCTCTCTCTCCTTTCTCTCTCTCTCTCTCTACCTGTCGGTTTCTAGCGAGGCCTCCACAGGCCCTGATTTTGGCTGGCAGAGTGCTCCTGGATACCAGGGTGGCCAGTTAATAGAAGGCAATAAATCCCGCCAGTGCGGAAATGATTTAGCAGTCAATAAGTTGGTGGAGGGAAACACTGAAGCCAGAAATAAATGGAGGGGGTGTCTAGACCCTGTTCCTGATTTTTGTTGGTAGCGGTAGGCCTGTTCAATAGGAGGAGCTTCTCTAACATACCTTTACTGGGGCGGAAATAAAATTGAGTAACTGAATTTACATCATCTGCAACTAGGGAAATATTCATTATTTCCCCACGCTGCCCCTCCCAGGACACTTTAATCCCTGTTTATTTATTGACACAATCCCTTCCATATCTTATCTTACAACAATAAGGAACTATTATTTCCAAGGGCGGGGCAATTCTACCATAAAATACCCACCTGTTTGGAGCAAATCTCCAGATGAAAGATTTTTTTTCTTCCATGAGTGAAGGTTGCTAGCCAAGCAAGAAGGGTTTGGATTGAAAGTGCAACCAAGGCAAAGGAAGAAAATCAGACGGATTTAGGGAGCATCTGAAAAGAAGAACCTGCTGAAAAACGAGTAGAGACATTGGAGAACTTGAATAAAAGGAAGGCGAGGAGAAGAGCCCAGGCTACAAGATGAGCAATCCAGTGAATGAGAAGACATCTCAAATGAATGAATATACTGATCCACCACTTCCAACGTATGAGGCATCTCCCTCTGTGGCATACCAGTATCAACCTTATAATGGACCTCCTGGTGCCATACCTATGCAGCCTCAACACACCATCTTCGTCACAAATGTCCAACCTGCCAACGAACGAGATCATTTGGGCTACTCCATCTTCACCCTGATTTGCTGTTGCCTCCCCTTGGGCATTGCAGCCTTGATTTTCTCTATAAAGGTGAGTTTCAATAAATGAGACTGAGAAGGAGAGAGAAAGGGAAAGGCAGAGAACCATGGCTATCTTTGCCTAGATAGTTATGAGTGTGGCCAGTGCTAGATTAATCTTGGTAAGAGGGAACAGCCAACACCTGTGAACTATGACAGGGGTAGTGATTTCTGACAGTCTCAAAAATGGGTGAGCAGTGTGGTCGGGCGGTAGGAAAAGCAAATAGGATGCTTGGCTGCATAGCTAGCGGTGTAACAAGCAGGAAGAGGGAGATTGTGATCCCCTTATATAGAGCGCTGGTGAGACCACATTTGGAATACTGTGTTCAGTTCTGGAGACCTCACCTACAAAAAGATATTGACAAAATTGAATGGGTCCAAAGACGGGCTACAAGAATGGTGGAAGGTCTTAAGCATAAAACGTATCAGGAAAGACTTCATGAACTCAATCTGTATAGTCTGGAGGACAGAAGGGAAAGGGAGAATATGATCGAAACATTTAAATAGGTTAAAGGGTTAAATAAGGTTCAGGAGGGAAGTGTTTTTAATAGGAAAGTGAACACAAGAACAAGGGGACACAATCTGAAGTTAGTTGGGGGAAAGATCAAAAGCAACGTGAGAAAATATTATTTCACTGAAAGAGTAGTAGATGCTTGGAACAAACTTCCAGCAGACGTGGTTGGTAAATCCACAGTAACTGAATTTAAACATGCCTGGGATAAACATATATCCATTGTAAGATAAAATACAGGAAATAGTATAAGGGCAGACTAGATGGACCATGAGGTCTTTTTCTGCCGTCAGTTTTCTATGTTTCTATGTCTCTATGACGCATGGACAGGACTCATTTATACCACCAGGCATGGGGGAGTTGAGATATTCCTTCCCCCTAGGCCATTACAAGTTATGCATGGTATGTCTGTGTGTATGTTTGGTTTTATAATAAGGGTTTTTAGTTGTTTTATTATTGGATTGTCACATGCTGTTTTTATCATTGTTGTTAGCCACCCCGAGTCTACGGAGAGGGGCGGCATACAAATCCAATAAATAATAATAATAATAATAATAATAATAATAATAATAATAATAATAATAATAATATTGGAGAAGAAGAGGGAGGAAAAGGGAAAAAGCAAGAAAAAAAGGGGGAGAATGGAGTGTTTAGAGTGCATTCCTCTTTATCTTTGCTTCTTCCTTACATAGAATAGAATGAACTTGGAAGGGACCTTAGAGGTCTTCTAGTCCAGCCCCTTACTCAATCTTAGACAAGAGGCTGTACAGTCTCTTCTTTAAAAAGTCCAGTGATGGAATGCTCACCATTTCTGAAGGCAAAATGTTCCAAATTGTCCTCCCTGTTTGGAGTTTCCTCCTTTAGGTCCACGTTGCTTCTCTCGTTGTTTAGTTTCCAACCATTATTTCTTCTTTCCTTCTCTTCTTGTCCTTCGCTTCCTCTCTCTTTCTGCTTTCACACTCGACATCTTTATTTGTGTTCTCGTGCATGTTTCGAGATTTGTCACCTCTCCCACAGGCCTGGAATTATATGGGTATCAATAACCTTCTTTTTTTATCTCTTTCCTCTCCCCACCCTCAGACTCAAGGGGCCAATCAACGGGGAGACATCGCGTCTGCTAAGAGATATTCCAGACTGGCCCTCACCTTGGATCACGCGGCCCTTGGATTGGGGATTGCATGGATCGTCCTGGCTATTATTTTGGTCATTGTTATGAACACCGTACTATATACATCAGCGACTCAGAGCGGCTATGGAAAATAGAATCCCCAAAGACACAATATTAACTTAAATGACTTCTGTTCTTAATACACGGAAGAGAAGTCAAAAATCTAAAACGTATCTAACGTGGAAACCACAGACTTTGAATTAGTTTAGTTTAGTTTAGTTTAATCAGATTTGTATGCCGCCCCTCTCCACAGACTCGGGGCGGCTCACAGCAACAGCAATACAAGACAAATCCAATATTAAATTAATTTTAAGAACACCACAAGTTAAAAACCAGTCATACACACTAGCATACCATACATAAATTTTATAAGCCTAGGGGGAAGGAACATGTCAATTCCCCCATGCCTGACGACAGAGGTGGGTTTTAAGGAGCTTACGAAAGGCTAGGAGGGTGGGGGCAACTCTGATATCTGGGGGGAGTTGATTCCAAAGGGTCGGGGCCGCCACAGAGAAGGCTCTTCCCCTGGGTCCCGCCAAACGACATTGTTTAGTTGACGGGACCCGGAGAAGGCCAACTCTGTGGGACCTAACTGGTCGCTGGGATTCGTGCGGCAGAATTAATGTAAATCAGGTTAAATACTTGGTGCAGAATCTAACCATAGGACGGTCCTTCAGACTTCCCACTAGTTCATACATCCTTTGCTGGTCACACAAGAACTACCCCACAAAACACCGAAGACAACACTGGGCCGTCTGAAATCCTATTAATCGAGAATTCTGATTCTTTCTTTTTTTTAATATTTTATTGGTTTTTTCAAAGTAACAAACACAACAAACAAAACATATAACACTTACTGGAGCTACAGTCGCTCCGCTCAAAGTAGAAGTCTTCATATAAAAGTAAAATATTTAGCTGTAAAACACATATTGTTATACAAAATAGAAATATCAATCTTAATGTAAATCTAAGTCTGTATCAAAATTTATAAAGATATATATGAAAAAGAAAAAGGTTTTATGAAAAAACAAAGAGAAAAAAAGGGGGAGGGAAAGAGATGAAAGAGATTTATATTTATACTAATAATTACCATACAATTGTAATACTAAATTCAAATATGCAAAATAATATAGCAACACACTTATCTCTTATTCCTTGTTTCCCACCAAATATATACTTTCTGCCAGATATCATAAAATTCTGATTCTTCTTGATTATTTAACCGTCTCGTCATCATATCTAATTCGGCACAGTCTAAAATCTTCTTCAGAATATCTGTTTCTTTTGGAATCTCACTATCTTTCCATTTTTGTGCAAAAGCTATCCTAGCTGCTACTAATATATAAACTATTAAATAATATATATCTTTTTTATATTTATAATTTGATATGCCCAATAGAAAAAATTCTGTTGCTTTCTTAATATCTAATTGAGTTATAATTCTGATTCTTATCGATCCTCTGATTGAAATAATAGCTTGGGAAAAAGTCAATGTATCAGATTTGAGGCCGCATGTGAAACATTGGTTCATTTGGGAGTGAACACTGTTTATATTGAAATACACTTAATTGGTTCTAAATCTCATTCATATAAAATGGATGCAACACATGAGATGTGAGAATGGAAATCCCGATCTGTTGGAAACCTACCATAAGGATATTCTTCATGATTTCTCTGGGACAATCTTACAGAAGACACTATCATTACACATAAGCCCCAGTGGTGTCATAAATCAAATGTGAACAATTTGGCACTTTACGGCTTCGTGTATCTTTCCATATCGTGGCATTATTTAATTCCAAATTGTAAAATTTAGTGCGATCGTAGGAATGTCTCATCTTTCTGTACCACTGATTTAAATTGTCCCATTGCTCATATTGTTAGAAATTACTCCATATCCAATTAGCATCTGCCCTTCTGTAATTTGATAACGTTATTCTATTTACTGCACTTATACAATATAAAATAGGAGTTTATTAAATGTATGAAGTGTAATGTTGTGAAGATTATTTTTGCTTAAGTTTATGTAATTTTATAACATAAACCAAGGTGAAATAAATGCTAATTTGTGGTTCTGGCCCTTATGTATGAACTTGGTTAGGTCCCACAGAGTTGGCCTTCTCCGGGTCCTGTCAACTAAACAATGTCGTTTGGCGGGACCCAGGAGAAGAGCCTTCTCTGTGGTGGCCCCGACCCTCTGGAACCAGCTCCCCCCAGATATCAGAGTTGCCCCCACCCTCCTTGCCTTTCGCAAGCTCCTTAAAACCCACCTCTGTCATCAGGCATGGGGGAATTGAAATTTTCCCTTCCCCCTAGGCTTATAGAATTTATACATGGTATACTTGTATGTATGATTGGTTCTTTAAATTGGGGTGGTTTAGATTATTTTTAATATTAGATTTGTTCACATTGTCTTTTTTATTGTTGTTAGCCACCCCGAGTCTTCGGAGAGGGGCGGCATACAAATCTAATAAATACAAATACAAATAAAATAAGTCACTGAAGCAGTCGGCGTGAACTTAAATGGACTATAGAGAATGCCTGGAGAAAGGTTGTCCCTAGGGTTGCGATGGGTCAAATACAACTTCGCAACTAACAACAACAACTATTGGCGCAACTCTTTCTTCATGAGTTGAAAATATCTATTGGGCTCACATTTTGGGAGTCAAGGGAAAGGGAGGGTCTTGCCTTCTCTTTCTGCTCAAGATCCCCATGTGCAATTGGTGGGCCACTGTGTGACACAGAATGCTGGACTCGATGGGCTTTGGCCCGATTCAGCACTGTTCTTCTTATGTTCTTATGTACACACACTGTAGAAAAAAATTGAATGCTATATCCCTCTATAATACTATAGAGGGATATAGCATTGCTTCCAGCTGTACGGATTCAGCTCCAGTGATCTTAGAAGCCGATGTCTTAGAAGAACTTGAAAGATTAAAGATAAATAAGGCAATGGGTCCAGATGGCATCCACCCCAGAGTTCTTAAAGAACTCAGATCTGTCATTGCTACCCCCCTGACTGATTTGTTTAACCAATCCCTGTTAACAGGAGATGTTCCTGAGGATTGGAGAATGGCCAGTGTTGTGCCTATCCACAAGAAGGGCAGTAGAGAAGAAGCTGGTAACTACAGGCCAGTTAGCTTGACATCAGTTGTAGTTAAAATGATGGAGACGCTACTCAAAAAGAGGATAAATCAGCATCTAAAAAACAATAACTTATTGGACCCAAATCAGCATGGCTTTACTGAAGGCAAATCGTGTCAGACTAATCTCATTGAGTTCTTTGACTATGTCACAAAGGTGTTGGATCAAGGTGGTGCCGTGGATATTGCCTATCTGGACTTCAGCAAAGCCTTTGATACGGTTCCACATAAAGAGCTGATGGATAAATTAGTGAAGATTGGACTTAATCCCTGGATAGTTCAGTGGATTTCAAGCTGGCTGAAGCATAGACATCAGAGAGTTATTGTTAATGGCGAGTATTCTGAGCAGAGACAGGTTACAAGCGGTGTGCCACAAGGGTCTGTTCTGGGTCCTATTCTTTTTAATATGTTTGTGAGTGACATAGGAGAAGATTTGGTAGGGAAGGTTTGCCTATTTGCTGATGACTCTAAAGTGTGCAATAGGGTTGATATTCCTGGAGGGGTCTGTAATATGGTAAATGATTTAGCGTTACTAGATAAATGGTCAAAGCAATGGAAACTGCAGTTTAATGTTTCCAAATGTAAAATAATGCACTTGGGGAAAAGGAATCCTAAATCTGAGTATTGCATTGGCAGTTCTGTGATAGCAAAAATTTCAGAAGAGAAGGATTTAGGGGTAGTGATTTCTGACAGTCTCAAAATGGGTGAGCAGTGTGGTCGGGCGGTAGGAAAGGCAAGCAGGATGCTTGGCTGCATAGCTAGAGGTATAACAAGCAGGAAGAGGGAGATTGTGATCCCCTTATATAGAGCGCTGGTGAGACCACATTTGGAGTACTGTGTTCAGTTCTGGAGACCTCACCTACAAAAAGATATTGACAACATTGAACGGGTCCAAAGACGGGCTACAAGAATGGTGGAAGGTCTTAAGTATAAAACGTATCAGGAAAGACTTAATGAACTCAATCTGTATAGTCTGGAAGACAGAAGGAAAAGGGGGGACATGATCGAAACATTTAAATATGTTAAAGGGTTAAATAGGGTTCAGGAGGGAAGTGTTTTTAACAGGAAAGTGAACACAAGAACAAGGGGACACAATCTGAAGTTAGTTGGGGGAAAGATCAAAGGCAACATGAGAAAATATTATTTTACTGAAAGAGTAGTAGATCCTTGGAACAAACTTCCAGCAGACGTGGTTGGTAAATCCACAGTAACCGAATTTAAACATGCCTGGGATAAACATATATCCATTGTAAGATAAAATACAGGAAATAGTAAAAGGGCAGACTAGATGGACCATGGGGTCTTTTTCTGCCGTCAGTCTTCTATGTTTCTATGTTTCTATGTTTCTAAAACAAGGGCAAACTGTGGCAATCTTTCCTTTAATGGAAAATGGCATGAGAATGTTCTAAAATCTAAAATCTAGAACCCATATCTTATCAATAACAGCCCTTTTCCCCTTAGAATAGTCAACCTGAAACCTTCTACATGGAATTATGCTTCCCATGGCCAAGAAATTATTGAGCCAATGTGCCTGTGGCTTATAGGACTTAGGAGCCTAAGGACCCAGGCCAACAACTAGTTGCAGTGGTGTAAGAATTATTTTCATTTAAAAAATAGCTGAGGAGGGAAGAGTTAAAGCATTCCTCACCGAATGCCACAATTCCTAATTAAAATGGCTACTTGATATTTAAGAAAATAAATAAATAAAATATAAAAACTGGCACGGTTTCAAGCCCTGTAATTATTATAATGCCTTCTTTGGCTTCAAGTACACAATTTGCAACGTGCAAAGCATTTTGATTCCTTTCAATACATTATTTTTTTCTTTCTCCGCCGGCTGGTTTGAACTTCTAGCTGAAGGGAAGAACCGCACAATGGGAGCAGGTCTTCCCTGGAAGGACATCGGTTTCTAAGGAGAGATTGATCTATAAGGCGACAGAGAACAAAGGGCAAAGAACATCTGTACTTCTCCATAAGGAAATGGAAAATCTATCCAGACCACTCCTTTCCCTGTATGGCAATCCTTTGCTTCTGTCGGTTCCATTGAACTAATGCATCTGAGGACTTTCATCTCATGAAAAGTCCTCTGCAAATGTTACCGGTCATTTTGGTCTCATTTATTTTCCTTTCCTTTCTAACAGACAGCTCCCAAGTTCAGTCCTAGATTTCTTTTCTTTTTTTTCAATATATTTTATTAATTTTTCTTAAAATAGACAAAACTGACAAACATACATTTAACATGAAAGTGGGGTTGTATCTTCCCCGCTTATTCTTGAAGTAAAATTTCAATACAAAAAAGAATACATTCAAAAAAGTTTAAAATCAACTTATTACTTTAAATGAAAAGAAGAAATTTGGTTAACTTTTTATATTAAATCTTGATACATTGTAATTCATAACTCTTAAATCTTATAATAATAATAATAATAATAATAATAATAATAATAATAATAATAATTTATTAGATTTGTATGCCGCCCCTCTCCGAAGACTCGGGGCGGCATACAAATCCCTAATAAGTCTAACATAACACTTAAATCATAACTCTACTAATACAATACTATTATTTATTTATTTATTTATTTATTTTTACTGTTGATGTTAATATTTCTTCTTGTTTATCCATATATACACTTTGTTCCATATCTCATAAAATTCTGTTTCTTCTTGATCTTTTAACCGTCTTGTCATCATATCCATTTCAGCGCAATCTAATATTTTTTTAATAACTTCCTCTTCTTTGGGGATGTTTTCCCCTTTCCAATTTTGCGCATATATTATCCTGGCCGTGGTCAAAATATGAATAACTAAATGTAAAATTTCTTTCTTATATTTCTGATGGGTTATACCCAGTAAGTAAAATTCTGGGGTTATTTCTATCTCCTGTTTAACTATTTCTTTTATTATTCTTTCTATCATTTTCCAGTAAAGCTTAACTTTGCTACACATCCACCATTGATGGTAATAGGAACCTATTTCCTTCTTACATTTCCAGCATAGTGGAGATGTCTTTGGGAACATTTTTGCTATCCTATTTGGTGGGAGGTGCCACCTATAGAACGTTTTAATTTGATTTTCTTTTAGGGAAACTGATTTTGTCATTTTCCAATGTGAAATCCAAACATTTTCCCATGTATCTATATCTATTTCTTTACCGATATTTTTGCACCAACTTATCATTTCAAGGGGGAGGAGAGCCCAGTATGTCGGGCAGCCAGCTGCTTCAATTCATTGCTTCATAGAACTATTATGAATACGATTTTAGAATCAAAATTTTATGACCGTATTTTTCGGAGTATAAGACACACCGGAGTATAAAATGCACCTTAGTTTGGGGGGAGGAAAATAGGGGAAAGAATCTGCTTACCAGGTATTCATTTGGCTAGAGTCCTTAGCCAGCATATTATTTTATTCCCTAGTTAGGGTTTAAAAAAACTTTATTTGGAGAGAGTAACAATGAAAGAGCTTGCAAGCCGGTAAGAGCTGGGAACATTGTTAGTACCTGGTTAGGGCTAGAAACAAAATTATTCCAACCAAGTTAGGCCAATGGGGGGGGGAAAGGCCTGAAAAGACTAAGGGCTTGGAAAACATTCTTCACACAGAGTAAGAATGAAAGAGCTTGCAAGCCGGTAAGAGATGGGAACATCATTAGCACCTGGTTAGGGCTGGAAAGAAACTTATTCGGGGCAAGTTACAGCAATGAAAAAAAAACACTGCAAAGACTAAGGGCTTGGAAAACATTATTTGCAGAGAGAAACAATGAAAGCATCGGCAAGGTAAGATCTGGGAAGATCATAAGCAGCTAGTAAGGGCTGGAAAAAAAAGCTACATTCAGATTATGAGATGCCCCAAAATTATCAGCCTCTTTTAGGAAGGAAAAGGGTGTTTCTTATAATCCAAACAATACAGTAGGTTACAGAGTATCATAAAATAGAAAAGTAAATAGAAGAACAGTGGAAGGGGGAGGAGGAATAAGGAAAGATATGGTAGGAGAATAAAAGAAGCATTGACTTCCGACTCTGTTGTTACAGTAAAATAAGGCATTAAAATCAAATCTATATCTAAAATCAAATCTTATATCTAAGGGGCGAGTACAAGTGCACTTAAGGGGCGAGTACAAGTGCACTAGAGTGCCTTCCGTCCCCGGTCCTATTGCTCTCCTATACAGTGATCCCTCGATTATCGCAAGGGTTCCGTTCCAAGACCCCTCGCGATAATTGATTTTTCGCGATATAGTGGTGCGGAAGTAAAAACACCATCTGCGCATGCGTGCCCTTTTTTTCCATGGTCGCGCATGCGCAGATGGTGTTTTTACTTCCGCACCTGGGAAGACTCAGGGAAGGTTCCTTCCACCGCCCAGCAGCTGATCTGCTTGGCAGCGCCGCAGCAGCGAGGAGCCGAAGATCGGGGTTTCCCCGCCGCCCATGCAAAGGGGAAACCCGGATCTTCGGATCCTCGCTGCTGCGGCGCTGCTGAGCAAATCAGCTGCTGGGCGGCCGAAGGAACCTTCCCTGGGTCTTCCCCGCCGCCCACGCACCGCTCGAGAGCAAGAGGGGGAGAGATAGAGAAAGAGAGAGAAGGAAAGAAAGAGATGAGAGAGGGAGGAAGAGAGTGTGAGAGAGGAAGAAGCAAGATAGAGAAAGAGAGAGAGAAAGAAAGATGAGAAAGGAAGAGAGTGACGTCATCGGGTGGGAAAATATTTTTAATTAATATTTTTTTAAAAATCGCGATATAGCGTTTCGCGAAGATCGAGATCGTGAAAATCGAGGGATCACTGTATCTCCTATACCTTTCTTCTATTCCTATATCTCTTCTGTTCTTTCATTGATATGTTCTATTACTATATCTTATTTTCTCTTAAATATATTTTACTATGAGTATCTCCTCTATAACCTTCATCATGTATTTTACTATGTGTATATGTGTGTGTGTGTGTGTGTGTGTGTGTGTGTATATATATATATTCGTAGATTTTCACGGGTATATGTATGTAGATTGTTCTGAGTTCGGGTTTTGCCCCGTGTAATATTTTGAGTGTCTATGCGACGTTTCGGTGAAATCACATTCACCATCATCAGGCTGAAGTTATAAGCTTTACAACAGCACGAAGCTTGAAACTTCATGTTTATGCGACGTTTCGGTGAAATCACATCCACCATCATCAGGCTGAAGTTTCTTTTCTTTAATCAAAGTAGTCAGTTTTGCCATTTCAGCCAACTCTATCGGCTTCTGCTAACATTCCTCCAGGCTAGAAATCAAAGCGTCTTTCCATTTTTGTGTACACAATAGTCTTGCTGCTGTCGACATACCATATTTTTCGGACTATAAGATGCACTGGTGTATAAGATGCACCATGATTTCAAAGAGGTAGGTAAGATAAAAGATGGCTTAGCCTGCAGCTGCATAATGGGTAGAGAAATAGGCGCAGGAAGAATCCTAACATCTGGGCCTGTAAAAGTAATAATAGGAGACAACTACCCCAATAATGTTTGGCTAGAGTCGCTAGACAATTGGTGAAATGCAGGCTACAGAATTATACAAGTGGGCTGGTTAGAATCCTGTCCCACAAAATGCTAGGTCAGTTGCTTCTCATTAAACCAGCTTAGAGTGAGGTGCTTTATCAAGATGGATTGGAAGAAATTAGATCTATAAATAACAATAAATAGGGAGAGAGTTAATACATGGGGGAAAGTATATTAACTCTCAGTCACTTCTCAGTATGGAAAACTAGGCAGAAACAGACAATGCCCTGGCATAATATTCCATGCAAAGCATAATTCAAATAAATTGATTTAATCCGCGGTGTCAGACTGCTTCAAGACAGAATGGTGCAATGTAATTAATGAAAATGGTAATGAAAGCAGAAGCTCCAAGTCACAAAAAGAGATATTTCTCCCTTTTGCAGCACTTATTAGTTCTTCTCTTCTGCGCCTCTCAGAAAATGTTGTTGGCAAAATGAATTAGTCCAATGGAGCTATAGGTGGTAGGATTTTGGGAATTGGACAAGAGTGGTAATTTGTGCCCCCAGGGAGCAGGGGAAGGTCTAATGAGGATTTATTACTGAATTGTACATTATAGTCTAAAGTAGAGCTATCCATATTTGTTTAGATGAGATGGATGATACAACCTGAATTAATAATAATTACGCTGTTTGCCCCTTTCATCTGAGTCTTGAACATAAAAACAATTTAATAGGAGGACTACTTTCAGGGTGAATGGTCTTTTCCTTGATGGAGACTTCAAAGGGAGACATTGTCTCCCTTTGAAGTCGTGGAACTCATTACCGGACTCCATAGTGTCATCCCCAAACCCCCAACACTTTACCCTTAGATTATCTACGGTTGACCTATCCAGATTCCTAAGAGGTCAGTAAGGGGTGAGTACAAGTGCACTAGAGTGCCTTCCGTCCCCTGTCCTATTGCTCTCCTATATCTCCTATACCTTTCCTCTATTCCTATATCTCTTCTTCTATTCTTTCATTGATATGTTCTATTCCTATATCTTCTTTTCTATTATTTCTTAGATATATTTTACTATGAGTATCTCCTCTATTACCTTCATCATGTATTTTACTCTGTGTATATTGATATATAACCACTAAAACCCTCATTGTGTATTGGACAAACAAACAAATAAATAAATAAATAAATGAATGAATGAATGAATGAATGAATGAATGAATGAATAAATAAATAAATAAATAAATAAATAAATTGTTCATCTGCTTGGATTGTTCTTCCTGGATTTTAAGACACAGACCACTTGGGTTCCACAAAGTCAATGATGGAACCATGGAATATTTCCCGAAGTGTTGTTCTTCAATTATGAGGAGATACAAGACAATGTCTATGGTTAGGTCCCACAGAGTTGGCCTTCTCCGGGTCTCGTCGACTAAACAATGTCGTCTGGCGGGACCCAGGGGAAGAGCCTTCTCTGTGGTGGCTCTGACCCTCTGGAACCAGCTCCCCCCAGAGATTAGGATTGCCCCCACCCTCCTTGCCTTTCGTAAACTTCTTAAAACCCACCTCTGCCGTCAGGCATGGGGGAATTGAAACATCTCCCCCTTGCCCATGTTGTTTTTGTGTATGATTCGATTGTGTGTTGTTTTTTATATATTGGGGTTTCTTTTTTTGGACTTTTTAATCTAAAACTGTAATTTAGATTTTAAAATATTAGATTTGTTACTATGTGTTATGGTTCAGCCTGAGGCCGATCAGGGTCTAGCTGCGTCTTTGCTGGCTCCATGCCCGGAGGAGGATGACAGCAAAGAGGAGGGGGCTGAACAGTCGGACGGGGGAGAGGAAAGTCAGGAATGGGATGAAGGAGAACAGCATGAGAGCCCCGGGGGGGGGGGGCTCTCCCCAGCCAGTAGCTTGGAGTCATTAGGTGATGAAGCACAAGCCATCATTGAGATGCGACAGAGACGTTCAGATCAAAGAAAGGAGCAATTAAAGAAGTATTATCAGCACTGAATTAGGAACAGCTGGGCTTGGGTGTGGTCCTCCTTAGCAGGGTTTAAAAGGCAGGCAAGCCCTTGAAGCCATGTGGAGTGTTATCAATTGGAGTTACGGTGTCCTGCTTTGTTCTCGACGTCTCTGTTCCTGGCTTGTGGCCCAGCAGTTTGGAAGAACCGTGGGGGTGTAGGTCTGCTATCTACAGCCTCGTCTTGGCAGCAAGAATCCTGTATTGCTGCATGGACTTTTGCTTTCGTGGAGATATTTGAAGATACAGCGTTTTCCTGTTTGTAAGGACATTTTCTGTTACCTGTGTTTTTCTTGAATTTTATAAACTGCCTTTGCCTTTTACTGGTGTGTCTGGCTTCTCTTTTTGGGTTGGTTTTGGCTTCCGGAGTGACCCAGACAGAACACTATGTACTGTTTTTCACCATTGTTGTGAGCTGCCACGACTCTGCGGAGAGGGGCGGCATATAAATCCAATAAATCTAAATCTAATCTAATCTAATGTCTGTGTATTTGTGTGTGCAAGTATGAGGGTCTGTCCACCTATAACAGGGGCACAAAACCAATGACCTAGGGCTGTGATGGCAAACCTGTAGCACATATGCCACAGGTGGCACACGGAGTCATATCTGAGGGCACACAAGACTTTGCCCTGTATCAGCTCCAGCACAGCTGATTTTCGGTCTTGGGAAAGGCCATTTCACCCTCTGGGTGTTTCAGGGAAGATTTCCTGAAGCCCTGGAGGCAAAAAAAATGGCCCAATGGACAAACCGGAAGTTGAGAAAATGCACTTCCGGTTTTCCATTGAGCTGGGTTTTTTTGCACTCCGGAAGGTTCAGGGAAGCTTCCTGAACCCCTATAGTGCAAAAAACAGCACAATGGGCAAACCGCAAGCATAGTTCCCTCTAAGGTGAGCAGTGAGCAATCGCTCACTTAAAAATCATCATCAACTCAGAGTTTTCCAAACCTGCCCAGAAGCCGAGAGGGAAAGAGTGAGGGGGAAGGAGAGAGAGAGGAAGAGAGGAAGAGAGAAACAGATAGAAAAAAGAGAGGAAGGAAAAGAGAAAGAAAAAGAATGGGAGTAAGGAAGAGAGAAAGAAAATCAAAATCTAGTTTGAAACTAGCTCAACTATTTAAGTGGCATTTTGATATTGATAGAGTTGCCCTATTATGAGCTCACTGTTATAGACACACAGTACAGTATTTTATTTTGAAATTCTCAGAGGCAAAACAGGGTGGGTTTTTTATTTATTTGTTTGTTTGTTTATTTATTATTTATTATTTCTGTGCCGCCCAGTCCCTAAGGGACTGCCACTCAGACATTACACTTTTCCGCCCCCCCCCAAAAAAAAATTAGAGGGAACACTGCCTATAGTGCAAAAAACAGCACAATGGGCAAACCGCAAGTGTTTTTTCTGAACTTCCGGTTTGGCCGTAGTGCTGTTTTTTGCACTCTGGAGTTTCAGGAAGCTTCCCTTAATAATAATAATTAATAATAATAATTTATTAGATTTGTATGCCGTCCCACTTCAAGGACTCGGAGCATCTCACAACAACAACAATAATACAGTATAATACAAATCCAATATTAAACTAATTTAAAAACCCATTATTACTAAAAAAAAATATTCCGTTCTACACAATCACACTACTCTCAGATACTAAGTCAGAAAGGTGGGAGGGGGAGAATTAGTCATCCCATGCCTGGCAGCATAAATGGGTCTTCAACATCTTGCAGAAGGTAAGGAGAGTGGGGGCAATCCGAATCTCCTGGGGGAGTTGATTCCAGAGGGCTGGGGCCGTCACAGAGAAGGCTCTTCCCCTAGGCCCCGCCAGATGGCATTGTTTAGTCGACGGGACCCGGAGAAGGCCAACTCTGTGAGACCTAATTGGCTGCTGGAATTTGTGCGGCAGAAAATGGTCCTGTAGGTATTCCCTTAACCCTCCGGAGTGTGAAAAACAGCACAATGGCAAACAGGAAGTGTGTTTTCTCGAACTTCCGGTTTGCTATTTTGAGCATTTTTTTCAGGTACCAGGCTTCAGCAAGGCTTGTGCGCGTGCATAGTTTGCAGCGTGGGGGGTGGGTTGCACATATGTGGGGGGGAGGGAACGGGTGTGGGCACGTGGATGCATGCTAACACACCCACACACCCACTTTTGACACGCGAACCAAAAAAAGGTTTGCCGTCACTGGCCTAGGGCCTACCAACATGTGTTCTGTACTTCTCAGAGCAAAAGGGCTGAATTTCGGAGAATTCTGAACAGGAGGGTAAATGCAACTGTATTTGTTAAATTTGCAGCCCAGATTTTCTCCATCAACCCTACCTGCCGTTCTGTTCACCAGAAGCATGGGCCCTCTTCTGTAAATGGCCTCCTTTTCATTTCAACATTCCTCCCCGCCCACCCTACCCAAAATTGGCCTATTAATTTTGTAATGAAATTCTGAACATGCCCAAATAAACCTGGTTAATTGGGACTTTATTCTATTTGGGCTTATTTAATTAGCCTTCAGATTAATACGCGTTCTGTATCCTATCAAACTCCAGTCTGGCATCCCTTTCCATAAGACGTGTCCAGTATCCATCAATCTGTTTGCCTTGGCTGCCTAATTATTTATTCCACCCACTCTTCTCCCCCCCCCCCCCCCCCCCGATCCTCAAGACACAGTGATGTCATCCCACTGGCGAGCCAGAGCAATATATACCGGTCACTTAATAAGATAAAAAAGAAGGAAATTGCATTATAAGGTATTGTGCCAAGCGACCAAGGGGAGGCTTGCCAAGAACAGAAGCAAGAGTTTGGAGAACCGACATTCGGTACCACTCAAGGAGAAAACCTAAGCAGCTTCATTGCAGGGCAGTTGAAGTGGAGGAAAAACAGAAGCCAAGATAGGACCTCACTGGCCGTGACAAAAGAGAGAGAGAGAGAGACGCTCTACATGATGACCAACCCAAGCTATGAAACCCATATTCCTGTCCCCCCAAACCCTTCTCCTTATCCTGAACAAAAACCTCATGAAGAATCTGATTCACTTAAATTCCAGGTGGAACCACCATCCTCTCTGGGCTATGGGGCAGCTTCCTCGGTGCCGCTACCACCTCCACCACCCCCACAGTACCAGATGTACCAGGACCCACCTTCTGCAAATCCCCATCGAGATCTATTTGTTGAGTCGCAGGAGGATATCTTTATTTCGCACGTCCAGACCACGAATGAACCGGACTACCTGCGCTATTCCATCTGTACCATGTTCTGTTGCTTCCTGCCCTTTGGAATCGTGGCTGTGATTTACTCTATAAAGGTGAGTTGGTGACCATGGTTTATTCTGTAAATGTGGGTTTCTCTGGGAATAGGTGCTTGCAGGTGGCAGGGAACTTAGACCTTTTTTTCCCCCTAGGTCCCTCTTAGTTATATTTGGAAAAATGAAAGGGTTTAAAACAGGTGGGCTCCACTTCTGGAGCTCATCAAGAGCCCCTTTCAAAACTCCAGTACCACAAGATGTTTCTCAGGGGCTGCATGGCTACAAAGAAAGTGCAATCTACTCCTTTCCCTTCTTATAGTATTCTTATTTATTTATTCATTCATTCATTCATCCATTCATTCATTTATTAGATTTGTATGCCGCCCCTCTCCGAAGACTCGGGGCGGCTAACAACAATAAAAAAGACAATGTAAACAAATCTAATATTAAAAATAATCTAAAAAAACCCAATTTAAAGAACCAATCATACATACAATTCTATAAGCTTAGGGGGGAGGGGAAAATTTCAATTTATCTTTTCATTCATTCGTTCATTCAGTTGTATTCTGCCAAATTTTGTAATTCGTTCGCAGATGCTTTTCCTACAGGATTTTAAAGTGGTAGGGAGGGGAAGGGTCCCTATCTTTCATCCATATTGGTACCATACACCCCTTTGTAGCTTGAGTTGAAAGAATGAATGGCACAACTTTATCTAAATACCTCTTGGTCAGGAGGGATTTCAACTTTGGTACTTAATCACTACATAGATGGATGATGGATGGATAGATGAATAGCTAGGTGAGAGAGAGAAAGAGGGAGGGGGGAGGGAGGATAAATGATAAGTAGGTAACTGGGGAGAGAAAGAGAGAGAGAAATATGATGGTAGGTGGGTGGATGGATGGATGGATGGATGGATGGATGGATGGATGGATGGATGGATGGATGGATAGATAGATAGATAGATAGATAGATAGATAGATAGGTGTGAGAGAGAGAGAAAGAAAGAGAGAGAAAGGGAGATAGAGAGAAAAAGAATAGGCATACAGGCAGTATAGAAGGCAAGTATATTTTGAGGAGTTAGTGATATATTTTGATTTCTCCTTCATATTAAGAACAGTTGAAGCTGAGAACTCATTCTGCTTGTTTAACCTGCTTGTTTTCACTCTTGTTTGATAAATAAGGGAAGAATGAGTCTTCAGACATCTGCTGATAACTTTGTCTTACCTGACATGATTCCTATCCCAGAATTATCAAGACTAGGGGTTTCTAATCTTGTGACCACATAAGAAGGATTATGAAGTCTTTGCTGCTAGGTTTTAATTTAAAAAAAAAACCTTAATATTTTCCATTAAATTGAGACTCTGCATAGGTTTGAGCTCCAAGCTATATACCTAGAGCTTATGGGTCTCACCACGGCTTGAAACGGAGTTCCCTAATTAATATTATGCTTTCTTGTCCTTTCATTTAATTTCCACCAGAATAAAACAATAAAGCTTGAAATTCCTTCATCTAGGGATGTATTCATTGTCTCTGGATTCTCAAAGAACCAATCCTGTTTATACTTAAAGGTTTATATGTTACGTTCGTACTTATAACTGTTTTCTCATACATGCTTGACTATATAGATAGATAATAACAGGCAGGCAGGCAGGCAGGCAGGCAGACAGATAGATCTCTGGCAAAATGCCACTGCCTGACACTTGGCAAAACAATAGGTCAACTAATTATATATCTTATCACATAATTTATCATATATTCTTACTGACATTTTATTAAAGAGAATAAATAATACATATTGATTGGTGTTACCGTGATCTAATGGTAAATAATTAATCCCTTACAAATCTACAAAGGCTTTTTGTGAGCTATTTGGGGTTCATATCATGTATATTCGACAACCACATTTACTGTTAACAAAGTATGTTTTTCCAGAAAAGCATCATGCCATCTTTCAATATTAGTCAGAAAATATTATTTGGCACAATTATCATAAATTGTTCAGAAGACGGTTTAAAAGATACAGGCATACCATGAAATAGGCATGACTCCACCTGCAGTATGTGCCATCCTGAACAAAGAAAATAATAGAATGTTTCTCTTTTTACTTCCAATAATTCTTTACTGACCGTGATGTCATCTCATTGTTCCTCTTAATTCATCCTGCAGTAGGAAAGGTTTTGCAATGTTTCTTGTAGAACATTAGAACAATTGAGGTTTTATTAGACTATCTCCCACCTTTAGATTTATAAATCAGAAGTAATCCAATATAAAATTAACCTGGAGCTATTTTAAAAATCCATGGTCTAGAATGGATAGAGTCAAGATCACGTGAAGTGTTAATACCACTTTTTAAACTCTACTTTTTAAAAACTCTACTAGAGGACAGAGAAGTGCAACAAAGATTATTAGGGGACTGGTGACTAAAACATAATAAGGAACAATTGCTGGAATTGTATATGTCTAGTTTAATGAACAGAAGGACTAAGGGTGACATGATAGCAGTGTTCTGATATTTGAGGGACTGCCACAAAGAAGAAGGTGTCAAGCTATTCAGCAAAGTAGTCCGCACGAATCCCAGTGACCGGTTAGGTCCCACAGAGTTGGTCTCCTCCGTGTCCCGTCAACTAAACAATGTCGGTTGGCGGGACCCAGAGGAAGAGCCTTCTCTGTGGCGGCTCCGACCCTCTGGAGTCAGCTCCCTCCAGAGATTAGAACTACCCTCCTTGCCTTTTTTAAACTCCTTAAAACCCACCTCTGTCGTCAAGCATGGGGGAACTGAAACATCTCCCCCTGCCTATGTAGTTTTTTGTGTGTATGATAGGACTGTATATGTTTTTTATATATTGGGGTTTCTTGTTTTTTAGACTTTTTAAATGTATTATTGTTATTTTAGATTCTAACTATTAGATTTGTCATTGTATATTGTTTTTATCATTGCTGTGAGCCGCCCCGAGTCTACGGAGAGGGGCGGCATACAAATCTAATTAATAATAATAATAATAATAATAATAATAATAATAATAATAATAATAATAATCTGAAGGCAGGGCAAGACGCAATGAATGGAAATTAATCAAATATACAAGTAACCTATTATAGAACTAAGGATAAATTTCCTGACAGTTAGAACAATTCACCAGTGGAATGACTTGCTTCCAGAAGTTGTGGATTTTTTAAAGAAGGCATGGGATAACCATTCATCTGAAATAATTTCATGCCTGAGCAAAGGGTTGGACTAGAAGACCTCCAAGGTCCCTTCCAAATTTGTTATTCTCAGCTCTTTTCTCTACTAAAAGAGCTTATGAGTTTGGCCCTCATAAAAGTTATTCCTAAAACCTGTGATGGTGAACCTATGACACAGGTGTAGGCTCCGGAGTGCGAAAAACAGCACAATGGGCAAAGCGGAAGTCCGTTTTTCCAAAGTTCTGGTTTGTCCCTTTGGCCATTTTTTCACCATCCCAGGCTTCAGTGAGGCCTGTGCACATCCATGGGGATGGGGGATGAATGCATGAAGGGGAGGGAATGGGTGGTGGGCACATGCGCATGTGCTACAACATGCCCACACACCTTTTTGGCATGCGGACCAAAAAAGATTCACCATCACTGCTTAAAAACCTTATATGCTCAAAGACACCCAGTTCGTTAATTCTAGGATGTGTTAACTTTCTGAGCCAGAATTTGATGTCAGTCAGATTCTAGTTTGGAGCTTGAGATCTAAGTAAGCTTCATCTTGCAAGCTTGTGTGAGCCGCCCCGAGTCTTCGGAGAGAGGGGCAGCATACAAGTCTAATAAATTATTATTATTATTATTATAATTATTGTTGTGTCAATCTATCACATAACAGTAATGTAATAATACAGTGGTACCTCTGCTTACGAACATAATTTGTTCCGTGACCAGGTCCTTAAGTGGAAAAGTTTGTAAGAAGAAGCAATTTTTCCCATAGGAACCAATGTAAAAGCAAATAATGCATGCGATTGGGGAAACCACAGGGAGGGTGGAGGCCCTGTTTCCTCCCAGGAGATTCTTTGAGAGGCCCCACGGAGGCTTCTCCCCACCTTTTCCAGTCCTGTTTCCTCCCAGGAGATTCCTAGAGAGGCACCACGGAGGCTTCTCCCCGCCTTTTCCAGCCCTGTTTCCTCCCAGGAGATTCCTAGAGAGGTGCCACGAAGGCTTCTTCCCACCTTTTCCAGCCCTGTTTCCTCCCAGGAGATTCCTAGAGAGGCCCCACGGAGGCTTCTCCCCGCCTTTTCCAGCCCTGTTTCCTCCCAGGAGATTCCTAGAGAGGCGCCACGGAGGCTTCTCCCTGCCTTTTCCAGCTCTGTTTCCTCCCAGGAGATTCCCAGAGAGGCCCCACGGAGGCTTCTCCCTGCCTTTTCTGGTTACAGTTTCGGAGGCTTGGGTTTGTAAGTGAAAAATGGTTCTTGAGAAGAGGCAAAAAAATCTTGAACACCCGGTTCTTATCTAGAAAAGTTCGTAAGTAGAGGCGTTCGTAGGTAGAGGTACCACTGTACCTTGCAAACAAGGTGGGTTGACTTTCCAACTACAGCAGGTTCGCCTTAATTCTGGAGACGCTTCTCAGTTTTACCTGCACACCAATCTGATTCTGATGTCTCTTTCTCTTTAGACTCAAGAATCCAACCGAAATGGAAACTATACAGCTGCTCGAGAGAACTCCAGGCTGGCCCGCATATTCATTTATTGTGCAGTAGGTGTCGGCATCATTTTCTGGACTCTGTACATCACCTTAACTTCAATCCGCTTATAGGCTGTTGGACATCCAACTGAAGTCCGTTAGAACATCAGGCATTACATGAGGCTCTTATCACACAGCTTTACCCAAAAGCCTTAGAATATGGAAGCAGCATTGTCAGCATCATTCCATTAATATGCACATGAACTGACTTGATGATCAGCAGTGGAGCATGAGAACTTCGAAGTCTTGCACCTGAGTCAACTTTTAACATCCGGAAAGTTCTCCCTAACAGCAACCCATCCACATCAAGCGATAAATCTCCTGTTTGATGCAACTCTATGATATCAAAAGATCTCCAGGTGAAGGTCATAGGCGGTCCATTGACTACCTGGAACAATATCCATTGGCTACCTGGAACAATATTTAGCCAGGGTTATTAGTTTGTTTTTTACATGTATATGATTTCTTCTGACAGTTCAAGATCTAATTTATAGATTTTTCTCTACCTTTTGTTTATCCCCAGACAATAGTGCTGTGGCAGCACATAGCCATTTAATTTGTTCTGTAATCAAAAATGAAATTCAATTTGGGTTTTCTTTATTCAACATCTTAACTACTACTGCTACACCAGACAAGTCCTGATCAGTTGTCTTCATATTGTCAAGGAAAACAATGGAATGATTTAGCTTTACTAGATAAATGGTCAAAGCAATGGAAACTGCAGTTTAATGTTTCCAAATGTAAAATAATGCACTTGGGGAAAAGGAATCCTCAATCTGAGTATTGCATTGGCAGTTCTGTGTTAGCAAAAACTTTAGAAGAGAAGGATTTAGGGGTAGTGATTTCTGACAGGGTGAGCAGTGTGGTCGGGCGGTAGGAAAAGCAAGTAGGATGCTTGGCTGCATAGCTAGAGGTATAACAAGCAGGAAGAGAGAGATTGTGATCCCCTTATATAGAGCACTGGTGAGACCACACTTGGAATACTGTGTTCAGTTCTGGAGACCTCACCTACAAAAAGATATTGACAAAATTGAACGGGTCGAAAGATGGGCTACAAGAATGGTGGAAGGTCTTAAGCATAAAACGTATCAGGAAAGACTTCATGGACTCAATCTGTATAGTCTGGAGGACAGAAGGAAAAGGGGGGACATGATCGAAACATTTAAATATGTTAAAGGGTTAAATAAGGTCCAGAAGGGAAGTGTTTTTAATAGGAAAGTGAACACAAGAACAAGTGGACACAATCTGAAGTTAGTTGGGGGAAAGATGAAAAGCAACGTGAGAAAATATTATTTCACTGAAAGAGTAGTAGATCCTTGGAACAAACTTCCAGCAGACGTGGTTGGTAAATCCACAGTAACTGAATTTAAACATGCCTGGGATAAACATATATCCATTGTAAGATAAAATACAGGAAATAGTATAAGGACAGACTAGATGGACCACGAGGTCTTTTTCTGCCATCAGTCTTCTATGTTTCTATGGAATGGCGTTAATGTGAGTTTCAGCCAGTAATAGAATATTTTTCATTCATCTGAACATTTTTTCAGTTTATTCTAAAGTTGGCTTTTAAATGGTGGGCTTTAAAATAACATTTGAATTAATTTACGTAGGTTTAATTGCAATGAGTTAAATTAAATATTTCCTATGCATTTGAGCATTTCCCCCCAAGTCCCGTAACATTTCAGCACTAACTTTCCAAGAGGTTTTCAGAACTGTCTTCAAGGATCCAGTCTAGTGAGGAAATTAAATTTCCAGAAGATGTTGGGGACTATAGCTTGCGTAATCCTTAGCCATCCAGATATCTGGACAGCTCCTGACAGCTCTCTAGTAGTGATGGACGAACCCAACGGTATTCGGGTTCGGCAAGTTCGGACGAACTTTACGCAAAATTCGGCCAAATCTGAACCAAACCCGAACCCAAACGGGGAATCCCTCCCACAAAGAGATTCCGGGGGCGGAGCTTTGACGTCAACGGCAGGTTGCTAAGGACGCCAAGGTGATCACTTCCTGGATTCCATGGAAAATTTCGTGTTCGTGTTCAGCATACCGAACACCACAAAATTCGGTACGGACCCGAATTGTGCGGGTTCGGTTCGCCCATCACTACTCTCTAGTGCTCCTACCTAACCAACCCAGCTTCCCTTATTCAACTCTATTTCTCCTCATGTTGATCTTTCCACGGCTTAGCCCTTTAAGATTCATGCAAATGAGTTTGATCTGGGCCTACACTGGGTTGATTCCGCAAGAGGCTTTCATCAGCTACTTTGAGCACTTCTTGGCACTATATCAATCAATAAATTGATGCTGTAAAAACTGTGGTGATTTTTTATTTCCTGGTACATTCTCAATGAGTTGCTTGAATTCTCCACATTGCTAAAAGGAGAGAGCGAAAGTTAGATAATCTTGTTTATATTTAATAGAAAGGAAAGTGTCACCGCATCGAAGAGCAAGTATTCAAATCCCTTAAATATGCTGTGCAACAACATTCAAAGTTCGTCAGATGATTCGTGGTGCAGGGGCATAGTTCCCTCTAAGCTGAGCAGTGAGCAATCGCTCACTTAAAAATCATCATCAACTCAGAGTTTTCCAAACCTGCCCAGAAGCTGAGAGGGAAAGAGTGAGAGGGAAGGAGAGAGAGAGGAAGAGAGGAAGAGAGAGAAACAGATAGAAAAAAGAGAGGAAGGAAAAGAGAAAGAAAAAGAATGGGAGTAAGGAAGAGAGAAAGAAAATCAAAATCTAGTTTGAAACTAGCTCAACTATTTCAGTGGCATTTTGATATTGATAGAGTTGCCCTATTATGAGCTCATTGTTATAGACACACAGTACAGTATTTTATCTTGAAATTCTCTGAGGCAAAACAGGGTGGGTTTTTTATTTGTTTGTTTGTTTGTTTATTTACTTATATTTATTTATTTATTTATTATTTCTGTGCCGCCCAGTCCCAAAGGGACTGCCGCTCAGACACTATACTTTTCTGCCCACCCCAAAAAATAAATTAGAGGGAACACTGTGCAGGGGCGGCGCCAGAGCTGCTGACGTTTGTGCACAGTTTGCTTGGAGCTGCTCGGGAAAGGGGAAAAAAACCACAGCTGAATTAAGCAGGATTTACCCACCCAGGTCCTCCAAACAGTCACCCAATGTAGCCTTAATGCTGAACTACCTCAGTGTTGTCCAGCGAAAAGGAGCCCACCTTCCAATCTCTTCCAAGTGTCTGCTACTTCCTGCATGAACAAGTTGTGGGCAGTAATGGGCAGCCAAATTTTTTACTGCCACACTGTGGGTGTGGCTTATTTTGTGGGTGTGGCTTGATGGTCATGTGACTGGGTAGGAGTGGCTTGCTGGCCATGTGACCAGGTGGGAGTGGCTTGAACGATCATCATCGTTCAAGTGAACTGTTAAGTCCTCGACTTACAACCTCACCAGTGTCGCTCTCTGGGGTGATAATTTGCTTCGTGTTTCTCGCACTCTCCTTCCTGGGTCGCCCCCCGGCCCAGGCTGGGTAGCTAGGCGAACGGGTGCCAATCAGCTGTTGAGAATAGAGGGAGAAGGAAATGGACCCTCTGCAACTCCTGCCAGTGCTGGTCAGCCTGCCATTTTCAGAGCAGGAGAATGGGAGGGTGGGATGGTCAGCTGGAGCTGGACACACAGCTTCATTTATGTTGTGAGCCGCCCCGAGTCCTCAGAGAAGGTCAGCATACAAATCCAGTAAATAAATAAATAAATTTCCACTGGTGGAACTGCGCTCCACCCTGTCCTGCCTGCTGCCCACCCCTGGTTGTGGGTGTGAAAATCACTTCCCCTCTACTTGCATGATATTAGCGGTTTTACACCACACCCAAACCACAAGAAGAGCCCTTCATTCCTCCACTCGAAACAGAACACCCTACGAAACTAGACTTACAATCCTGGGTCTTGAAAGCTTAGAACTACGACGCCTTAAACATGATCTAAGTATTGCCCACAAGATCGTATGCTGCAATGTCCTGCTTGTCAAAGACTACTTCAGCTTCAACCACAACAACACAAGAGCATACAACAGATTCAAGTTTAATATTAACCTCTCCAAACTTGACTGTAAAAAATATGACTTTAGTAATCGGGTTGTCGGAGCGTGGAACTCATTACCAGACTCTGTAGTATCATCCCCTAACCCCCAGCATTATCCACGGTTGACCTCTCCAGATTCCTTAGAGGTCAGTAAGGGGCGTACATAAGCGCACTAGAGTGCCTTCCATCCCCTGTCCTATAGTCTCTCCTGTATCTCGTATTTCTTCTCTACTATATCCTCTATAACTTTAATTGTGTATTATTGTGTATTGGACGAAAGAAAGAAAGAAAGAAAGAAAGAAAGAAAGAAAGAAAGAAAGAAAGAAAGAAAGAAAGAAAGAAAGAAAGAAAGAAAGAAAGAAAGAAAGAAAGAAAGAAAGTGATCACTACCGGTGTACCATCCTTTACCGTATCAGTAGAAATTCGCTACTGTTCCTGTCCCTTCTTTTAATTACCTTTTGGTTTTTATATGTACTGGATTTAGGACTAGTTGCTTAGTAACTGAAGTTAATGACTTAATGACACAGTTCCAAAGCTCAGATGGAGGTGGGCTCCCTGTGATTATATGACCCATTTGGTTGCTCGGCAATTGACCCACATTTACCATCATTTGTAGTGTCCCACAGTCACAAGACTGCAATTTACAATGCTTTCCCCGCAAATAGTGTTTACCTATCGGTTTTCAGCAAAAAATACCCTATAACCAGGGGTGGGCTACTGCCCAGACTGGGGAAGAACGCAGTGGGGTAGCGAAAATGGAGCTCCACCCCAGAGCACCCAATTTGCACTGAAAGATGTTGAAAGAAAATGCAGGACGTCCTGCATAAACCACACACACACAGTGTGGTAAAAAAAAATTTGATAGCCCTTCACTGCCTATAACCATATCGCATCTCAGACATGCATTGGTTGCCGATCAGTTTCCGGTCACAATTCAAAGTGTTGGTTATGACCTATAAAGCCCTACATGGCACCGGACCAGATTATCTCTGGGACCGCCTTCTGCTGCACGAATCCCAGCAACCAGTTAGGTCTCACAGAGTGGGCCTTCTCCGGGTCCCGTCAACCAAACAATGTCACTTGGCGGGACCCAGAGGAAGAGCCTTCTCTGTGGCGGCCCCGGCCCTCTGGAACCAACTCCCCCGAGAGATTAGAATTGCCCCCACCCTCCTTGCCTTTCGAAAGCTACTGAAAACCCACCTCTGCCGCCAGGCATGGGGGAACTGAGATACACTTCCCCCTAGGCCTTTACAATTTTATGCATGGTATGTCTGTATGTATGATTGGTTTTAATATAATGGGTTTTTTAACTGTTTTTAGTATTGGATTTTGTTATATACTGTTTTATTGCTGTTGTTAGCTGCCCCGAGTCTGCGGAGAGGGACGGCATACAAATCCAATCAATCAATCAATCAATCAATCAAATAAATAAAATAAATACATACATAAATAAAATAAAATAAAATAAAATAAAATAAAATAAAATAAAATAAAATAAAATAAAATAAAATAAAATAAAATAAAATAAAATAAAATAAAATAAAATAAAATAAAATAAAATAAAATAAAATAAAATAAAATAAAATAAAATAAAATAAAATAAAATAAAATAAAATAAAATAAAATAAAATAAAATAGTAAATAAATAAATAAAAATAAAATAAATAAATAAATTAATTAATTAATTAATTAACACCTAGAACACGTACCAGAAGTGGCATGCACAGTTCTCTCTGCTGGCACTCGGCCCATCCTCCCAGCTCAGCTCTCTGTGGTATTTCTTTCATGTTTCCCTGAAAACAATGAAACAGAAGCTGATGAAAGAAAAAAGATCTTATCTCTCGCCACATCCCTTGCCACATCATGCCACATCTCTTCCTTACCACCGATAAGCTGTTAGGATGCCCTACTTACCACCGGCAAGCTGGTCTTCGGGTCTCTGCTGCATATTATTTATTTTATTTATTTTATTTTTATTTATTTATTTTGTCCAATACAAATTGAAAGTTAAGGAGAATAAAAACGTGTAGCAGTAAATATCAGGGAAGGGATAGAAGTAGGGATATGAGAATAGAATACGTCAATGAAGAGTAGAGGAAGGATATATGGATGGGAGAAAAGATATATTTTATTTATTTATTTATTTATTTATTAGATTTGTATGCCGCCCCTCTCCAAAGACTCAGGGCGGCTCACAACAGTAATAAAAACAATATAACAATGGAACAAATCTAATATTAAAAACATATAAAACCCTATCATTACTTAAAAACCAAACAGCAACATTCATACCAAACATAAAACAAAGTATAAAAAATAGCCTGGGGGGAATATGTCTCAACTCCCCCATACCTGGCGGTATAAGTGAGTCTTAAGTAGTTTACAAAAGACAGGAAGGGTGGGGGCAGTTCTAATCTCCGGGGGGAGTTGGTTCCAGAGGGCCGAGGCCGCCACAGAGAAGGCTCTTCCCCTGGGGCCCACCAAACAACATTGTTTAGTCAACGGAACCCGGAGAAGGCCAACTCTTTGGGACCTTATCGGTCACTGGGATTCATGCGGTAGAAGGTGGTTCCGGAGGTACTCTGGTCCAATACCATGTAGGGCTTTAAAGGTCATGACCAACACTTTGAATTGTGACCGTAAACTGATCGGCAGCCAATGCAAGCCACGGAGTGTTGAAGAAACGTGGGTGAATCTTGGAAGCCCCACGATGGCTCTTGCGGCTGCTTTCTGCATGATCTGAAGTTTCCGAACACTTTTCAAAGGTAGCCCCATGTAGAGAGCGTTGCAATAATCGAAGCTCGAGGTGATGAGGGCATGAGCGACTGTGAGCAATGACTCCCTGTCCAAATAGGGCCGCAACTGGTGCAGCAGGCCAAGCTGGGCAAACGGCCTCCTCGCCTATAAAATATAGGAGAGACAATTAGACAGGGGACGGAAGGCACACTTATGCTCACCCCTTACTGACCTCAATATTACCAGACTCAATAGTGTCAACCCCTAACCCCCAACATTTCTCCCTTAGACTATCCACAATTGACCTCTCCAGGTTCCTAAGAGGTCAGTAAGGGGCGTACATAAGTGCACCAGTGTGCCTTTCGTCCCCTGTCCAATTGTCTTTCCTTTATCTCATATATCATATTTATTTTTTTCCTTTCATATATCTTCTCTATTTTTATATTTTTCTTTATATATATTACCCCATGTCTATTCTCTTCTATATGCATTGTGTATTGGACAAAATAAAGAAATAAATAAAAAATAAATATGCACACTTGTCCATGCATCTTTCAGTTTGGGCATGCCCGCGCACGAACTTTGGTCACTCGGTGTGTAAAAGGTTCACCATCACTGTATTTTTTTTTCAATTATTTTTATTCTTTCTCCTCCAGAAATCAAATAGTTACACATCACCATAAACAAAGCATACTAAAGAATCCCCAAAAATACCTTGCTTTGGCTTCAGTCTAAATCTTTCCTGTTGATGTCTGCCAGTCTGAACTTTATTTATTTGTTTGTTTGTTTGTTTGTTTGTTTCTTCGTTCGTTCGTTCATTCATTCATTCACTAACTTTCTCAGAGGCTTTCAGAGCTGTCTTCAAGGACCCAACCTAGTGAATTAATTAAATTTGGCCTGTCTTCCATGGTGTAAGCTATTCCTGCCAACTTAGTATCACCTGCAAACTTAGTTAGTTCACTTTCTATCCCAGGGGTCTCCAAACTTGGTCACTTTAAGACTTGTGGACTTCAACTCCCAGAATTCCCCAGCCAACAAAGCTTTTTATTTGTTTATACAACAAAGCTGGCCAGGGAATTCTGGGAGTTGAAGTCCACAAGTCTTAAAGTGACCAAGTTTGGAGACCCCTGTTCTATCCCCTCATTGAAGAGTACTGGGCCTAAGACAGAACCTTGTGATACCTCCCTGTTTACTTCCCTCCATGTAGATTTAGAGCAGTGATAGTGAATCTTTTTTCGTTCACGTTTCTCAAGTTCTTCAAGTTCTTCAAGGCCTTCCGCAAGTTGAGAAACAGGCCATTTCAGGCCTCCGGAGGTCCTCCAGGGGGGAGGCCATTTTTGCCCTCCACGGGCACCTAAAAAGGCTCTGAAGCTTGGGAAGAGCAAAAAAATGGAACTTCCGGTTTAACCAGAAGTCGGCAAATGGAACGTTTTCAGCCTCTGGAGGATCTCCAGGGGGGGCAGGGAAGGCCGTTTTCTCCCTCCCCAGGTTCCTAGAAATGCTCTGAAGCAAAAAATGGGCCTTTCCCATCCCCCCTGGGCCTTTCCCACCCCCTCTGGGCCTTTCCTGTTGTTCTTCCAGGCTGTTTCACAACTTCCAGTGGGCCCAGAAGGCCCAAAAATCAGCTGGCTGGAGCACGCTGGACCTGAGCTGACGTGATATGGCTCCATGTGCCACTGGACATAGGCCATAGATTCGCCATCATGGATGTAGACTCATTAAGGACTATTCGTTGAGTATGGTTTGTCAGCCAGTTATGAATCCATCCAGGGGGGGGGATGTATCTATCCCACTTTTTTCTAGCTTACCAAGAAATAGATTGTGGTGTACTTTGTCAAATGCTTTGCTGAAGTCTAAGTACATTATGTGCACAGTATTTTACAGATAAGATTGGTTTTGCTTGGTCTGTTTTAACAAACCAATGCTGACTGCTAGATATCACTTTACTCATTTCTAGATGTTGGAAGATCTGGGGTTTTTTATTATCGTTTTCCATTTTTATTATCTTTTATCATCTGCATTGGCACACCCAATGTGGGTATTTAAGGAAGTCACAATAGGTTGTTTTTCATACAGGAAATCTTACTGTGGGACTTTCCCACCTCCCCATAAATTAAACATTTGACATTTACTGCAATTCTTGTGGCCAAAGGCAATATTCCAGTATTTGCCTACTGGGCTGTTTCTAGTGCTCTCTGAGTTTCGCCGCTTTCATGTGGACATTTTATTACCAAACTATGTAACAATATTTGCCTGCCTTTATTTCTTGGCAAATAGGGTTATTTTCCTCGGCTTCCATTAGGAATATGGTGGGGGGATTAATCCCAATTACTTCATTACTCTGGGTGGGGGGAAGCCTTCCTTTTCCATGGCCTTTGTTTTTTTAGGTGCTTTCCAGTTGCTTTTTGACTACTGGCAAAGTTTATTTATTTATTTATTTTATTTGTCAAACATGTATAGGATAATAGTACAGTGGTACCTCTACTTACGAACTTAATTCATTCCGTGACCAGGTTCTTGTGGAAAAGGTTGTAAGAGGAAGCAATTTTCCCGATAGGAATCAATGTAAAAGCAAATAATGTGTGCGATTGGGGAAACCACAGGGATGATACAGGCCCTGTTTCCTCCCAGGAGATTCCTAGAGAGGCCCCACAGAGGCTTCTCCCTGCTCTTTCTGACCCTGTTTCCTCCAAGAAGATTCCTAGAGAGGCCCCACAGAGGCTCCCCCACTTTTACGGCCTTGTTTCCTCCCAGGAGATTCCTAGAGAGGCCCCACGGAGGCTGCACTGATGCACCTATGCGTCCACAGCACAGTCATCGCTTTGGGGGCAAAACAAAGGAAGATGGTCTTCTCCACAAAGATGACAAGCAAGTTCCCAGCCTTCAAGATAGAAACATAGAAACATAGAAGACTGACGGCAGAAAAAGACCTCATGATCCATCTAGTCTGCCCTTATACTATTTCCTGTATTTTATCTTACAATGGATATATGTTTATCCCAGGCATGTTTAAATTCAGTCACTGTGGATTTACCAACCACGTCTGCTGGAAGTTTGTTCCAAGGATCTACTACTCTTTCAGTAAAATAATATTTTCTCACGTTGCTTTTGATCTTTCCCCCAACTAACTTCAGATTGTGTCCCCTTGTTCTTGCGTTCACTTTCTTATTAAAAACACTTCCCTCCTGAACCTTATTTAACCTTTTAACATATTTAAATGTTTCGATCATGTCCCCCCTTTTCCTTCTGTCCTCCAGACTATACAGATTGAGTTCATGAAGTCTTTCCTGATACGTTTTATGCTTAAGACCTTCCACCTTTTTTGTAGCCCGTCTTTGGACCCATTCAATTTTGTCAATATCTTTTTGTAGGTGACGTCTCCAGAACTGAACACAGTATTCCAAATGTGGTCTCACCAGCACTCTATACAGCGGGATCACAGTCTCCCTCTTCCTGCTTGTTATACCTCTAGCTATGCAGCCAAGCATCCTACTTGCTTTTCCTACCGCCCGACCACACTGCTCACCCATTTTGAGACTGTCAGAAATCACTGCCCCTAAACAGTGTTCTCTCTAAATTTTTTTTGGGGTGGGCGGAAAAGTATAGTGTCTGAGCGGCAGTCCCTTCGGGACTGGGCGACACAGAAATAATAATAAAATTTCCCTCTCGGCTTCTGGGCAGGTTTGGAAAACTCTGAGTTGATGATGATTTTTAAGTGAGCGATTGCTCACCTGCTCAGCTTAGAGGGAACTATGCCCCTAAATCCTTCTCTTCTGAAGTTTTTGCTAACACAGAACTGCCAATGCGATACTCAGATTGAGGATTCCTTTTCCCCAAGTGCATTATTTTACATTTGGAAACATTAAACTGCAGTTTCCATATGATATGACTCTGGTTGAACTGCAGTCCAAAAAGCAAGTTGGCACATGTGCTTGTGCTCTTTTGACGCTAATGCTGTTCCTTTCCTATCTCTCCTTCCTGTTCCATAAGGTCATCAAAATTGATAAGAATAAGAGCAGGCAACATTTTCCAAAGAACTTTGGCTTTGATAAGTGGAGATCTGCTGACAAGTCGGAGCTCCTGAGAGCTCTGATGCAAGGTCTTATCAAGGTCCTTTAGCGAAGGGTGGCTATGATGCAAAGGCCCATGGGAAATCCACAGAGAATTGCTAGAGCGAAACACAACGCAAAATGAAATTGAATGGTGAAAAAAGTAAGGTTCTACATTTAAGGCAAGAAAAACAAAATGCACAGGTACAGTATATGTGGTACATTGATTTTATTTTATTTTATTTTATTTTATTTTATTTTATTTTATTATTTTATTATTTTATTTTATTTTATTTTATTTTATTTTATTTTATTTTATTTTATTTTATTTTATTTTATTTTATTTTATTTTATTTTATTTTATTTTATTTTATTTTATTTTATTTTATTTTATTTTATTTTATTTTATTTTATTTTATTATTTTATTTGAATGTCGCCCCTCTCCGGAGACTCGGGGCAGCTAACAGCAACAATAAAACAGTGTACAATAGTAATTCAATACTAAGAATGATTAAAAACCCATTAATATAAGAAACCAAACATACATACAGACATACCATGCATAGAATTGTAAAGGCCTAGGGGGAAAGAGGATCTCAATTCCCCCATGCCTGACGGCAGAGGTGGGTTTTAAGAAGCTTACGAAAGGCAAGGAAGGTGGGGGCAATTCTAATCTTTGGGGGGAGTTGGTTCCAGAGGGCCAGGGCCGCCACAGAGAAGGCTCTTCCCCTGGGTCCCGCCAAGCGACATTGTTTGGTTGACGGGACCCGGAGAAGATCCACTCTGTGGGACCTAGCTGGTCGCTCGGATTCGTGAGATAATCTGGTCCGATGCCATGAAGGGCTTTATAGGTCATAACCAACACTTTGAATTGTGACCGGAAAGTGATCGGCAACCAATGCAGACTGCGGAGTGTTGGTGTAACATGGGCATATTTGGGGAAGCCCATGATTGCTCTCGCAGCTGCATTCTGCACGATCTGAAGTTTCCGAACATTTTTCAAAGGTAGCCCCATGTAGTAACTGTGAGAGGGATCTTGGAGACCTAGTGGACAACTATTTAAATATGAGCCAGCCGTGTGCAGCAGCTGCCAAAAAAGCCAACACAGTTCTAGGCTGCATTAAGAGTTATAATCAAGATCACGTGAAGTGTTAATACCACTTTATAAGGCCCTGGCAAGGCCACACTTGGAATACTGCATTCAGTTTTGGTCGCCACGATGCAAAAAGGATGTTGAGACTCTAGAAAAAGTGCAGAGAAGAGCGACAAAGAGGATTAGGAGACTGGAGGCTAAAACATATGAAGAACGGTTGCAGGAACTGGGCATGGCTGGTTTAATGAAAAGAAGGACCAGGAGAGACATGATAGCAGTGTTCCAGTATCTCAGGGGTTGCCACAAAGAAGAAAGAGCCAACCTATTCTCCAAAGCACCTGAGGGTAGAACAAGAAGCAATGGGTGGAAACTAAACAAGGAGAGAAGTAACTTAGAACTAAGAAGAAATTTCCTGACCGTTAGAACAATTAATCAATAGAGCAGCTTGCCTCCAGAAGTTGTGAATATTCCAAAACTGGAAGTTTTTAAGAAGAGATAGGCTAACCACTTATCTGAAGTGATGTAGGGTTTCCTGCCTAAGCAGGGGGTTGGACTTGAAGACCTCCAAGGTCCCTTCCAACCTATTCTATTATTCCATCACATTATAGAAAAGGTTTCCAAATGGATTTTTTTTTTATGGCTCTGGGTTAAATGGCTTCATTTTTCAAACCACCATTTCATTTATAAAGTAATTACTTTATTGAGAGCTATTGCCATCAGAATCTGTTTCTAAGCTGCCAAATCTTTACTGGCCAATATAGAAAGGAATGGGAGGAAATACCAATATCATTTTTTTTAAATGTCTCATTTTATAAACCTTCCACTTTAGATACCTACTTTGCCCAGATTGCATTTGGACAATTGTTTTGTCTAATGTACACAGTACTCCCCTTATTAAAATGCATAATAGCAATAGCATTTGGACTTATATACCGCTTCACAGTGCTTCACAGCCCTCTCTTAGCAATTTACAGAGAATAAGCATATTGCCCCCAACAATCTGGGTCCTCATTTGACCGACCTTGGAAGGATGGAAGGCTGAATCAACCTTAAGCCTACTGAGATTCGATCTTCCAAACTGCTGGCAACTGGTGATCAGCAGAAGTAGCTTGCTGTACTGCACTCTAACCACTGTGCCACCAAGGCTCTTAATGCAGAATTTTCATGCAGTTTAGTACAAAAGGACCAGAATATCTCCCGGACCTCCTTCTGCCGCACGAATCCCAGTGACCGATTAGGTCCCACAGTATTGGCCTTCTCCGGGTCCCGTCGACTAAACAATGTCGTCTGGCGGGTCCCAGGGGAAGAGCCTTCTCTGTGGCGGCCCCGACTCTCTGGAAACAGCTCCCCCCGGAGATTAGAACTGCCCCCACCCTCCTTGCCTTCCGTAAACTCCTTAAAACTCACTGCTGCCGTCAGGCATGGGGGAATTGAGCCATTCCCCCCTTACATATAATTTATGTATGGTATGTCTGTGTGTATGTCTGGTTTAACAATGGGGTTTTTTAATTTTTTACATTTATTAGATTTGTTGTGAATTGTTTTATTGTATGTTGTGAGCCGCCCCGAGTCTACGGAGAGGGGGGCGGCATACAAATCTAATAAATAAATAAATAAATAAAATTTTCTACATCAATATTCCTCTGCGCTATTTGGAAAAGCACAAACGTTAAGTGACGGCTAAGTTTTGGTTTGGACGTTGGTTTGAAAACATAACATTTGATACGTCTTATTTACTTATTTATCTACTAGCTTCTTTGTTTTAAAAAAAAAGAACAAGGTGTTCGTACACATTCTTCACCTTCAAGTTCACAGACACCTACACGTGTTTGGTACGGAAGGAGATAGTGGGAAAGGGGCAATCCAAGGTGGCTTTTACTTGGATAGCTGAGTGTGTGTATGTGTGTTTTGTCCTCTCTTACAGGGCTGTCTCCTCTTGGTGTGTGACTTCAAAAATACGCAAGCGAGACCTGAGTGTACGGCGCATGGGACCTCCCCCTCACTCTTAGGGCAGGTTGGCAGCCACAAGAATTTATAAAATGGACTTACCTTGGGGGGGTCATCCGTTTACTCAGTTTACTCAGGGTCTGGCATCACCTGCAGCCTTCATCACCAAGGTCCCCTTCAGCCCATCTGGTTGACCTCAAGAATTCACCATGGGGAAGGCGGTAAGGAAGCTTCTATTTTATTTTTTAAAGTTTCGTTTATTAAATTTTGCAAATTAAAAATATATATACTGCTCAAAAAAATGAAGGGAGCACTCAAATAACACATCCCAGATGTGAATGAATGAAATATTCTCATTGAATATTTTTTTTGCACAACTATTCCATTTGCACAACAGCATGTGAAATTGACTGTCAATCAATGTTGCTGCCTAAATGGAGAGTTTGATTTCACAGAAGTTTGATTTCTCAAAGTTATATTCTGTTTTTTAAGTGTTTGCTTTATTTTTTTTGAACAATGTACATCACAAAGGTTTTTACACAACTTTACTCATTTCCTTAGATTTCTTGTTGCGGGATGATATTTGTTTAATTACATTTTCATGTACTTTGGAAAATAGCTTGACCCCCCCTCCTCTCTATGGCAGCCCCTCAAGTATTGAAACACTTCTATCATGTCTCCCATGGTCCTTGTCTTCAGTAGACTAGCCTACCAAGTACTTGCAACTGTTCATCATATGTTTTAGCCTCAGGTCCCCTAAAGCTCTGGAGATATTGTTTTTTCCTTTTACCTGTAAATCTAGGGAGGCAAACGGTTTTTTAAAATATTTTTTTCTACATGGCACACCGCTGAACTGCTGATTCTGCTTGTGAATGGGGTTAGCATGCGATAAACCATAGAAGACATCTGGAATGAACGTCTCAGCAAAGCTAGTTTTTGTGGAGTTGATATTCGCAGGATCTAAAGTGTTAGGCTGTATTAACAAAGAGATAGAATCAAGATCATGTGAAGAGTAAATGCCACTTTATAATGCCTTGGTAAGACCATAATTGGAGTACTGCATCTGGTTTTGGTCGCCACGATATTAAAAAAAAGATGTTGAGACTCTAGAAAGATCAACAAAGATGATTAGGGGACTGGAGGCTAAAATATATGAAGAATGTTTGCAGGAATTGGGTATGTCATGTTTAATGAAAAGAAGGACTCCGGATGACATGATAGCTGTGTTTCAATATTCGAGGGACTAACACAAAGAAGAGGAGACCAACCTAATCTCCAAAGTACCTTAGGGTAGGACAAGAAGCAATGGAGGGAAATTAATCAAGGACAGAAGCAATCTAGAACTAAGGATATATTTCTTAAATTGGTCAGTGGAAATTGTAGGTGCTCTAACTGTGGAGGTTTTAAGAACAGATTGACAACCAGGTATGAGTTTTCTGACAGTGGAATGACTTCTTTCCAGAAGTTGGAGTTTTTAAGATTTGACAACCGTTTCTGGAATAGTGTAGGGTTTCCTATCTGAGCAAGGGGTTGGTCTATAAGACCTCCAGGGTCCCTTCCAACTATGTTATTCTGTTAAACAAAAATGACTGCACTCTTTAAGAAAAGCAAAAAGCATTTGGGAAATTTGGGGATTTTTTTCTGCCTAATCTATTACTGGAACTGTATTTTCGACACTATTCAATAGAGAGGAACAATTATTTCAGCCAAGCAATATTTCGGTCAAGTAAGATGTAGACAGATGTCACAGATCTGACAAAAGAAATAAACGGCCATGGTTTATTCAAACATTTCCTTACAAATTTCTCTGCCAATGAAGGAGAATAGTTATAGCTCAGGGTTGAAATGAGGGCTCCTGGGTGCTATCTGAGCTTCGTCATTATTAAGTTTTTTGCAGATGTTTCATTAACCAAACTAGGTTAACATCTAGTTGACTAACCACTAAAGACTTTTCTGCATGTGGATGCCAGACTTGATGTGTTCTTTTTACATTTTTTTTTTAATATAATATTTTTTTTAATTAAATTTTATTACAACAACAAAAATACTTAAAAGAAAACGTGCCCAACACCAATAAAACCCTGCCACCATTTAGGGGGTTAAATTATTTGCAATAAGTTTCTATTTCTTCCTTAGCTCCGGTTTACATTTCTTTACCTACAAAAAGTGATTGGAATTTATTTTTCACGTTGTCGTCATAAATTCTACTTAAGATATAATTTTTCACCTTATTCCATCGTGCCATCAGCTTCTCCATTTTATTTTCATCAAAGTTATTGGATCTTATTTCCATAATTTCGAAGTGGATGTGGTCCACCATGTACCAGTACCAATTCTGGATTGTCCATTGATTGCTGTCCTTCCACCCTAATACCACTACTGCTTGAGCGCTTTCCAAAGCTGCTGTTTTGATTTCTTTAAATTCTCGTAATTCCCCATATTTAACTAGTGTTGCTAATTCTTTCGTAATTATCCAATTAATGTTTAGCATATTATTTATTTCATTCTGTACTTCCTTCCAAAATTTTTGAACTTCAACACATTCCCAGAGCATATGCATAAAAACTCCTTTTATTTGGCAACCATGCCAGCAATTTCCTTTCCCTTTCCTCTGGAAGTGTGCTAGTTTTACTGGCGTGAAATACCAATTTGATGTGTTCTTTTGTGATATAGACTTTTATAGCTGAATTCAGAACAGGGCTACCATTATAATTCTTGCAATCTTCCAAAGGTGGATTAGTTAATTAATCAGCCGTTCATTAAATTTATATGAATTCTTTGATTGCTCTTTTTGTTTGTTATATCTTTCTTTAAACTAAGCTAAACACCCAAGTAATATTTGATATTTTTACCCTCAAATCCTGTTCTGTTTTTTCATACCATTCAAACGATTGCTAAATTATGGCACAGTTCACACAAAAAATAAAAAGCACAGGTTGGGTTTTTTTTATTGCTGTTTATAACTATTTACGATGGCTGTCGCCTGGATGTCCAACAGGCTCTATCCAAAGCCATTTCGTGATGAGAAGAATGAGGGCAGTGTTGTTGATGGGGTGTTATATCACGATCTGTCCATATAAAGCAGAGTTGATTCTGGTAAAATGGAGTCACTTCTTGACCAGGATACAAGTCACCATATTTCATTGAGAACCGCTGCTCCACTCTAGGGTTCTCCAGAATGAATTGTCAGCTCAATTATTTACAGTGAAATTTTTCATCCAAAATCCTGAGTCATTTTTCCATCCAATCATGTCTGATTCACGGAGGCTGCTTGGACAAGTTCCTGTAGTTTTCCTGGTAAAATTGCAGAAGTGGTTTGCCATTGCTTCCTTCCTAGGGCTGAGAGGAAGTAACTGGTCCAAGAGAGAAGGTAACTGCTTCAACCAGTCCGAGAGAAAGTAACTAGTCCAACTCATTTTAATTGCAACTGACTTTGTAGTTAAGGGGAAGGACTAAAACTTATGGTCTCCCGGTTTTCTAGCCTGGTAGATTTATTTATTATTTATTCATTTGTCCAATACACAAGTACATAGGAAGAAAATAGACATTTGATAATATAAAAAGGATGAAAGTGGGCTTAGAAGAGAGGATATATGACAGGAAGAGAATATATAAGATAGGTGAAAGAAAGGAAAGACAATTGGATAGGGGACGAAAGGCACTCCAGTGCACTTATGTACGCCCCTTACTGGCCTCTTAGGAACCTGGAGAGGTCAATCGTGGAGAGTCTGAGGGAGAAGTGTTGGGGGTTAGGGGTTGACATTATTGAGTCCAGCAATGAGTTCCACGCTTCGATAACTCGATTGTTGAAATCATATTTTTTACAGTCAAGTTTGGCGCGGTTCGTATTGAGTTTGAATTTGTTGTGTGCTCTTGTGTTGTTGCAGTTGAAGCTGAAGTAGTCATTGACTGGTAGGACATTGCCGCATATGATCTTGTGGGCAATACTCAAATCATGTTTTAGACGCCGTAGTTCTAGGCTTTCTAGGCCTAGGAATGTAAGTCTATTTTCGTAGGATATTCTGTTTCGAGTGGAGGAGTGAAGGGCTCTTCTGGTGAAATATCTTTGGACATTTTCAAGGGTGTTGATGTCTGAGACAGATGAGCAGTAGTCTAGGATGGGTCTGGCAAAAGTTTTGTAGGCTCTTGTGAGTAGAGTGAGATTGCCTGAGCAGAAGCTGCATAGGATCATGTTAACAACTCTAGAGGCTTTTTTGGCGATATAGTTGCAGTGGGCTTTAGCACTTAGGTCATTCGATATTAGTATTCCAGGGTCTTTTACTGAATATGGGTTAGCCGTGAGAGGTTGTTTATTCAGTTCCTATGTGCGGTTAGGATTCTTTTTGCCAATGTGGAGGGTAGAGCATTTGTTGGTTGATATTTGAAGTTGCCAGGTGTTAGACCAGTCTGAGACAAAGTCCAGGTCTTACTGGAGGGTGAGTGTATTATCAGTGGTGTTGAAAAGTTTCACATCGTCGGCAAAAAGAACACAGTTGCTTTCAATATGGTCACAGAGATCATTGATGTAGATAGATCTACATTGCTATAAAACACAAGATCAGGTTTAGCATAGCATTTATAATCTGAGTGCATGGTTAGCCAGGGTGGGGGTGCTCACCCAGCTATTGCTGGGGTAGAGAAGCTTAGTAAAGAATATGCAGGTAAGGAAATGGTAAATCAGATGCTCATGTGTTAGTTCTCATCTCTATCTTTACCTGTGGGTTGAGACCATCAAGAATTTGTACATTTAAACCAATAGGCATGTGTATATGTTTGTTTGCACATGTCGGGGTGGGTTTTCAATCCTTTCGCTGCCAGTTCGCTCAGGGCCATGCAGCAATTTAAAAAAATAACTTCTGCACATGCACAGAAGCAAAACCCAAGATTGTGGCACCCACGGACCACCGCCGACAGAATCGGCTCAGTTATGTCATCACTGGTTTACTAATGGTTCTAAAGAACTGGTTAGAACCGGCTAGAACACATATAGAGGAGAGGAGAGCAGAGAGGTAAAGAAAACAAACCAACATATCTATATATAAAAAAAGCAAAAATCACTCAGGCCATAATTATGAAATCTCCTGAACTGTAAAGCTTGCAAACTTTAAATTTGCCACGTATGTTCCTCTTGGCTTCTAAGAAAGGATTTTTTTTAAAATGACAACCAGAGCATTAGTATTTCTTATATTATTATTAACATGCTCTGATGCTAAGGAGTTCTACCCCCCCTCCCCACCTGAAAAGAAATCTGCTCCAAATGCAAAAACACAAACAGAGGAGAGGAGTTTCAGGTTCAGTTTTACTTTCACAACAGCAAGCAGGGGATAGGATGGGGAGGATTCTGTGAGGCAAGCCTGAGGGAGAGAATAGGAGGTGCCTCTGTGTGGTAAGCCTGAGGAAGAGAAGGGGAGAGGATAGGCAAGGCTATCTGTTGGGAAAGGCTGAGGGAAAGAAGAGGCTATAATAGAGGAGGCATCTGTGAGACAAGCGTGAGAGGGAGAAGGGGAGAGGATTCTGTGGGGGAAGGCTGAGGGAGAGAAAGGGATGGGATGTGGGAGATTCTGTGGGCTGAGGGAGAGAAGGGAATAGGATAGGGGAGGATTCCGTGGGGCAAGGCTGAGGGAGAGAAAGGGATGGGATGTGGGAGATTCTGTGGGCTGAGGGAGAGAAGGGGAGAGGATTCTGTGGGGGAAGGCTGAGGGAGAGAAAGGGATGGGATGGGGGGATTCTGTGGGCTGAGGGAGAGAAGGGAATAGGATAGGGGAGGATTCTGTGGGGCAAGGCTGAGGGAGAGAAAGGGATAGAATAAGAGACGTTTCTATGAGGCCAGCCTGAGGGAGAGAAGGGGAGAGGATTCTGTGGGGTAATCCTGAGGAGAGACAGGAAGAGGAGAGGCCGACCCATAACTACTCATTAATTTTCAAGCTGTGAGTGTCGATTTATCAAGCCCGATCACATAGTTCCGAGGTGAGGCACAGATATTTAGCTAGTAAAAGATAAAGCTGACGTTCTAGTTTTATAACGACAATGCCGTTTGATTTTTTTTTTTCCGTGATGCGCTACCCAGAATCCATTAGGATTATAAATCTTGTTAGACAAATCAAAGTGCAGAAGGAACAGCCAGGAAGCATCTCTGCCAAAAAGCACAACCTGTGCTGTTTCCAAAACTGCCAGATTTAAGATACACACACACACACACACACACACACACACGGGGGTGGGGGATGGGGGGAGAGAAAGAGGGGGGGGCAGGCAGGCCTGGCTCCAGTCATACCATTTGGCATAGCAAGAGGGCTTTTTCCTTTGATTTGCCGAAACTGGGCGAACAGCAAATCGTTTCATATTTTCTTTAGTATTAGTTTGCCATTATAGACAAAGAAAGGGGAATTTTCTACTCTGCTGATTATCTACTCTGATATCTTGGTGTGTCCTATGTACTGGATGGAATGTTTCCCCTTTTTTGACCCTGTCAAGAGACAACAGAATGTTTTATTTCAAGGAGGAAAAAACAGGCTACTAAATAACGTTGCAGCCCCCCGTGCTGCCCTCTTTCTCTCCTATTTGTCTTGTCAAGGTTGACTCAGCCTTCCATCCTTCCGAGGTGGGTAAAATGAAGACCCAGATTGCTGGGGGCAATAGGCTGACTCTGTAAAGCACTTAGAGAGGGCTGGGAAAGCGCTGTGAAATGGTATATGTGTCTATATGCTATTGCTAAGTGCTCTTGTCCCCAGTGCCAGGAGAGCAGAGTTGCTGATAAGGCTACAACCTTGAGACAAGGGTGGAAGGAGATTGTGTTTTGAACATTACAGCTATCAGCAAAAGAAATGGAAAAAGCTCTTTTTTTTTCCTTCACAAGATCCAGAAGGTCCAAAAGAGAGGAATAGTAATAATAGCAGCCCAGCCAGACAAAACACAGTGTAAAAAAAGATGGCCCTTAACAGGAAAAAAGAAGAAATTTCAAAGACAGTATTCTGCCGGGCTCTCTGGTAGACTCCTCCTGAAAATTCACAGGTACAAATTTCAGACACACACACGTTTGAAAATTCAAAACAATGTTCTTTATAATGAAAATTCCCTTAAACTAAGCCCTCTTTTGGTATAGCAAAGAGCACTGGTCTCCAAACAAACTGGTAATTGGTACAAGTCCCTTATCAGTTCTGTGATACTTAGCTTGCAGCTGTGAGGCAATTCACAGTCCTTCTTCTTTCACAAAGTGAAACACACTTTGCTCTGGTTTAGTTTCAAAGCCGGGAAAAATCAGCACACAAAAGGTCAAAGTCAGTAAAGCAGTCATGAAACACAACGATTAGATAATCCTCCTCAACGGCCAAACCCACAGGCTGCTATTTATAGCAGCCTCACTAATCACCACAGCCCCACCCAACCACAGGTGGCCTCATTTTCTTTGATAATAATCTCTCAATTGTTGCTGCCTATGCATCGCTCTCCGCATGCCTGGCTGTATCATTAACTCTTGTTCTGAATCCAAGGAGGAGCTAGATAATTGATCTCCTTCTGAGCTGTCTGCCGCACTCTCCTCCTCCCTGTCACTCATGTCTTCTTGGTCAGAGGAGCCTTCATCAGCAGATTCCACCAAGGGGGGGGGAAAACAGGCCTGCAGCATGTGGATGTCTCCCCCACATCCACAGTCCTTGGGACAAGAGCTGGGCCAGAGCTCACCACAACAGACAGGAGAATTAAGACAGAACAGGTTTAAAATAAATTGGCATATAAATACAATTAATAGATACATAAATAAATGAAATAAACATTGATGCCTGACAGTGTAGGGCATAGTACAGGAGTCTCCAAGCTGGCTGTGGAATTCTAGGAGTTGAAGACCACAAGTCTTAAAATTGCCAAGGTTGGAGACCCCTGGAATGTAGGCAATTGTAATAGAGTTGTAATAATAGCAATAGTATATTGAATAGTAGCGGTATACAATACAAAATTTATCATTGAAAAGTAACATGTCTTAGTAATTATAGTAGTACTGATAATAGAAATAGCAATAGAAGAGAATATAGGGAGAATTCACATGTCACTTTGATATGTTTTTACAAAACAAAACATCTCTCCAACCCTTACAAGGAGATGTATTACAGAGTAAGAGTTGGAAGACCTTGGAAGTCTTCTATTCCACCCCACCTTGTTGCTTAGGCAGGAAACTTTATACCACTTCAGACAAATGGTTACCTAACCTCTTCTTAACAACTTCCAGTGTTGGAGCATTCACAACTTCTGGAGGCAAGTTGTTCCATGGATTAATTGTTCTAATCATCAGGAAATTTCTCCTTAGTTCTAGGTTGCTTCTTGATTAATTGTTTATGTTTATGTTTATTTAGATTTGTATGCCGCCCCTCTCCGCCCGACCACACTGCTCACCCATTTTTGCTTCTTGTTCTACCCTCCAGGTGCTTGACTCCCTCTTCTTATTGGCTACTTCTGAGATATTGGAACACTGCTCTCATGTCTCTCTTAATCCTTCTTTTCATTAAACTAGCCATGCCCAGTTCCTGCAACTATTCTTTATATATGTTAGCCTCGTGTAAAAAGCTTTCAGTTCAAGGTTTAGTCCACTTGACTTATTTATTTTATTTATTTATTTATTCATTCATTTGTCCAATACGCAATACATATGGAAGAGAATAGACATGAAGTAATATATATAAAGATAATATGTAAAAATAGAGGAGAAGATATATGAAAGGAAGAAAATATATATGATATAAGAGATAAAGGAAAGACAATTGGACAGGGGACGAAAGGCACACTAGTGCACTTTGACCTCTTAGGAACCTGGAGAGGTCACTCGTGGAGAGTCTAAGGGAGAAATGTTGGGGGTTGGGAGTTGACACTATTGAGTCCGGTAATGAGTTCCACGCTTCGACAACTCGATTGTTAAAGTCATATTTTTTATAGTCAAGTTTGGAGCGGTTAATATTAAGTTTGAATCTGTTGCATGCTCTTGTGTTGTTGCGGTTGAAGCTGAAGTAGTCATTGACCGGTAGGACGTTGCAGCATATGATCTTGTGGGCAATACTCAAATCGTGTTTTAGGCGCCGTAGTTCTAGGCTTTCTAGGCCCAGGATTGTTAGTCTATTTTCGTAGGATATTCTGTTTCGAGTGGAGGAGTGAAGGGCTCTTCTGGTGAAATATCTTTGGACATTTTCAAGGGTGTTGATGTCTGAGATGTGGTATGGGTTCCAGACAGATGAGCAGTAGTCTAGGATGGGTCTGGCAAAAGTTTTGTAGGCTCTTGTGAGTAGTGTGACATATATGTTAGCCTCGTGTAAAAAGCTTTCAGTTCAAGGTTTAGTCCACTTGACTTTGGGTAAAACAAATGTTTAAAAAAAAATTCCATGACAATGCCCTAGGGAGTAAAAGTAAACTAATATGTATAGAGAGTGACTCCTTATTTATCCAGTGGGGAAAGGAATTTGAACATTCATTTTCACATAGTCATTGCCAATCCATTTGTCAGTGGGCAAAGCGCAGAAGGTTAGGGCAGGTGAATGTCTGGTCTCCAGAAACCACCTGGATATCAACTTTGCATAAGAAGAATGCAGTATTGTTAGTTCACATGTACAATCAAGTAACTGGTTCGACTCATGTGACCAACCTGATATCAGAAATATCTCAAAATTCAGGGAACTGCCATTTGTTCCCATTTTCCATTTGACCAAGAGGAAAACGCCCAAAATACCACTCTGTTCAGTTTCACATCTTTTTTTTTAAGTTTTATTTTTTTATTTTTCTCCACCCTACATCAAATAATTACATCGGTATAAACAATGAAGGGCTCCACCAGGGTTGGGATACTGCCTGGACAGGGGGTGGGGGGAACACAGTGGGGTAGTGAAAATGGAGCTCCACCCCAGAGCCCCCAATTTGCACTGAAAGATGTTGAAAGAAAATCCAGGGCGTCCTGCATCAACAACGCCCACAGTGTGGTGGTAAAAATTTTGGTAGCCCCTCACTTAGCTCCACTTACCTTTTCCTACCAGTACTAGGGAAGTAAAATTGCAGAGTGAAATTAGAAACATAGAAACATAGAAGACTGAGGGCAGAAAAAGACCTCATGGTCCATCTAGTCTGCCCTTATACTATTTCCTGTATTTTATCTTACAATGGATATATGTTTATCCCAGGCATGTTTAAATTCAATTACTGTGGATTTACCAACCACGTCTGCTGGAAGTTGGTTCCAAGGATCTACTACTCTTTCAGTAAAATAATATTTTCTCATGTTGCTTTTTAACTTTCCCCCAACTAACTTCAGATTGTGTCCCCTTGTTCTTGTGCTCACTTTCCTATTAAAAACACTTCCCTCCTGGACCTTATTTAACCCTTTAACATATTTAAATGTTTCGATCATGTCCCCCCTTTTCCTTCTGTCCTCCAGACTATACAGATTGAGTTCATGAAGTCTTTCCTGATACGTTTTATGCTTAAGACCTTCCACCATTCTTGTAGCCCGTCTTTGGACCCGTTCAATTTTGTCAATATCTTTTTGTAGGTGAGGTCTCCAGAACTGGACACAGTACTCCAAATGGGGTCTCACCAGCGCTCTATATAAGGGGATCACAATCTCCCTCTTCCTGCTTGTTCTACCTCTAGCTATGCAGCCAAGCATCCTACTTGCTTTTCCTACCGCCCGACCACACTGCTCACCCATTTTGAGACTGTCAGAAATCACGACCCCTAAATCCTTCTCTTCTAAAGTTTTTGCTAACACAGAACTGCCAATGCAGTTCTGTGGGCACAAATTGGATTGTTTTTGATAAACGATTTGATAAAGATAATTTTATTGGAGCAAACTTGTCAAGCACCAGGGTTCTAAGGCAGTCCCCAGACCTATGAGGGTGTCAAACTAGGCAAGATGGCAGTTGCAACCAACAACTAACCCTTTTTGATACTCACACACACATGTTCCACTGTAAACATCACACTTCACACTAGCCATTTGGCTTCAAATCTGTTCTGCTTTCCAGAGGTGGGTTTTAAAAATGCTCAAATATCATAACGCTTTAAATCCTAATAATGAACGAAGCTATTCGAAGTTACAAACTTGTTTCTCTTCGTCTTTTTTGTCCTGCTAGGAGAAGTATGATATGTACTCGGTGGAGATGGAGAAATACGATGGGGAAATGGACGTGAAGATTAAGAAGAAGAAAAACAAAGGGTTGAAGAAAAAAGAAAAGTTGGAGAATATGAAGAAAGAGATGGATGTGGTAAGCCATAGGACCAGAATGGAAAAACAAATTTTCTCTACTGCTTTAGACATTGTCATCTCCATAGCTTGAAATAGGCAGTTTGCCCATGAATAATTTAACAGTGGATTATTGAACTAACCCAGTTTGCCTAACACACTTAAACATAAAACTAATCATATTACACCAGGATAAACCTAATTATTTGTGCTGAAAGTTGACGTATCCTATTTATAACTTTTTTAGCTGGCTTCAGACAAGCAAAGTTAATTGGGAAAGCCAGATTCACTTAGCATAGATATTAGAAATAGCTTTATTTTGTTAATTTTATAGGTAATAATTATATAATTATTCAAATTATTAAGATTGATTTTATAAGTTATGAGTGAATTTCTTTTTCTGTACTAAAAAGACTTCTAAAGTAAGTGGGGTAACAGCAACCCCAAATAGATGTTAAATGTATGTACGTCTTGTTTGTCTTTTTTATGGAAAATTTAATAAAGATATTTTTTTAAAAAATGATTCTCTTAACAACGGCACTAATTCAAATAACATGGTTGTAAAATCAGGGATGATCTACTAAGCCTAGCAACAAACATTCTGGGTCCAGTTGTGCAATACAACAATGCACAAATTTGCCACAAATGTTCATAATGTTAATAATAATAATAATAATAATAATAATAATAATAATAATAATAACAACAACAACAGCAATAACAATAATAAATGCAACGACTCTGGCATAAGCCAGTGAAAGTGATCCCAGTGGTCCTTGGCACACTGGACGCAGTGCCAAAGGATCTCAGTGGACATTTGAAAACCATTGGAGTTGACAAAATCTCCATCTGTCAATTGCAAAAGGCCGCTTTACTGGGATCGGTAAATATAATTCGCCACTACTAATAATAATGATGATGATGATGATAATAATAATAACAACAACAAAAACAACAACAATAATAATAATAATAATAAAACAACAACAGAGTTGGAAGGGACCTTGGAGGTCTTCTAGTCCAACCTCCCGCTTAGGCAGGAAACCCTACACCATTTCAGACAAATGGTTATCCAACATCTTAAAAACTTTCAGTGCTGGAGCATTCACAACTTCTGAAGGCAAGCTGTTCCACTGATTAACTGTTCTGAGGGTCAGGACAGTTCTAAGTTACTTCTCTCCTTAATTAGTTTCCACCCATTGCCCTTGGTTGCTTTGGAGAATAGCTTGACTCCGTCTTCTTTGTGGCAGCCCTGAAATATTGGAACACTGCTATCATGTCTCCCCTAAGTGTTAAGCATATCCACTTTTAGTTAAAAAAAAGAATTACATTTTGATGTGAGAGACCAGCCAAACAGAAAAATTCTCCATCCATAAATGTTCTGCCAGCGTGTTTCAACTGCCCGTAATTACAGGGTAATTAGTCCAGGAAGACACACACCACACGATAAAAGGAAAACCCAAAAGTTTTTATAAACAGAAAAACAGAAACAGCTCCCTTTTTAAATGTCAAAGGGATTTTCTGGTACACACAAGGCACAGGTTAAATGCAGTCCAATTGCTCACCCAATAACTGGGAAATTGAGTCCAATTCTAAAGTCCAGAGAGTCCACACACAATCTTGAACAGCACAAAAACCACAATCTTGATGAAACAATGAATCAGATAAACTGCCATGAGGCTAAAACACCAGGCTGCACTTTTATCTGTAGCACTAATTACTGGAGCCCCACCCAACCACAGGTGGCCTCATTTTCTCTTGGAATAATCCTTCAGTTGTTGTCTCCTATGCATCACTCTACGCATGCGTGGACGTGTCATTAATTCTTATTCAGAATCCAGGGATGATACAGATGATTGATCTCCTCCTGGGCTGTCTGCCAAACTCCCCTCTTCCCTGTCACTCATGCTTCCTTGGTCAGAGGAGACTTCGTCGGCAGATTCTACTGGGGGCAAAACAGGCCTGCGGCATGTGGATGTCTCCCCCACCTCCACCTCCACATTCCTTGGGGCAGGAGTTGGGTCAGAGCTAACCACAACACATAAAACACATTCGTAATCTATGAACCCAAGTTCAGCATTATGGCATTGATCTTCTCCTGGGCTGTCTGCCAAACTCCCCTCTTCCCTGTCACTCACACTTCCTTGGTCAGAGGAGGCTTCGTCGTCAGATTCCATCGGGAGCAAAACAGGCCTGGGGCATGTGGATGTTTCCCTCACATCCACCTGTACATTCCTTGGGGCAGGAGCTGGGCCAGAGCTAACCACAACACATAAAACACATTCGTAATCTATGAACCCAAGTTCAGCATTATGGCATTATTCTCTTTCTCCTATGAACAATAAGTGACACAACTCAATGATCTCATATGGCTGTAATTGATTTAATGAGGGGCACTTTATCCCCATAAACCCTCCCCTTAAGCTCCTTCGGAATTTAGACTCCAGACATTAAATATAATCAATAACTGACACTAAAGGAAATTTGCATTCAAAGTTCTACTCAGAAGAGCCGTGTACAGCATTCGGCACACAAAATCAAGCAAAGTCACAACTCACAAGCAGGAAGAATTGAAACATCCTTTTATTTCTCAGCCTGCAAACCATTTGAAACTATGGAGTACATTTAATGTAATGTTATTGGTCTCAAGGGAAGGAATTCTTCTCCAAAACAAAATGTAATTTTCTCAGTGAAACTTGTTTTTTTCCACTAGTTTTTTGAGAAGCAACTTCGGTACCTCTAAAAGTATCATTCCTCAGAAAATTTCAGCAAAACAATAAAGCCATGCTTTCAGAACCTTGTTTATGCGAAACATAGAAACAGAGAGGATTGATGGCAGGAAAAGACCGCATGGTCCATCTATACTATTCTGCCTTTATACTATTTCCTGTATATTTTATCTTAGGATGGATATATGTTCATCCCAGGCGTGTTACTGTGGATTTACCAACCACATCTGCTGGAAGTTTGTTCCAAGCATCTACTACTCTTTCAGTAAAATAATACTTTCTCACGTTGCTTCTGATCTTTCCCCCAACTAACCTCAGATTGTGCCCTTGTTCTTGTGTTCACTTTCCTATTAAAAACGCTTCCCCCTCCTGAACCTTATTTAACTTTTTAACATATTTAAATGTTTCGATCATGTCCCCCCCACCTTTCCCTTCTGTCCTCCAGACTATACAGATTGAGTTCATTAAGTCTTTCCTGATAAGTTTTATGCTTAAGTTTATAGCATTAATTTTGTGAGTTTATCTCTTCTTCTTTTTTTGAAAATTGATTTAAAATATATATACATATACACATTTACAAAACGTAACAAAAGGGAAAATTAAAAAAACAAAAAACAAAACGAAATGAAACAAAACACATACAGACAAAAATAATAATAATTATAATAATAGTAATAGTTAATTAATTATTTAAATACAATAAACAATGTTAACTATAACAATAAACAAACAATATAGTATATATCATTTACATTCTCTTGTGAGGAGGAAAAACATAAACCGTCTTCCCTGATATCAAATTATTTTCTGGTGAAAAATACAATCGGTATATACTGTTATTTCTTTTGGTTATCAATATCTTTTTTTTTAATTGTTATTATTTTCTTAGCAGCTTTCATACTCTCTTACTTAATTAATTTAATTTCATACAAATTTTATTCAAAAAATCGCTGTATATATATATCATATTTAATCTATTATATCAAAAAAGTAAAAAAAGGTATTGCTATTGTATTTTAATTTGAGTTTTTATTTCTTCTTTTAAACCAATCATAAAAGTAATTCCATGTTTTATAGTAATCGGAGTCTTCCTTGTCTTTTAATTTAAAAGTTAAAGCATCAGATTCTGCACAATCTAAGATTTTTTTAAGTATTAATGCATCGTCAGGAGGTTTGGGTTGTTTGTGAGTTTATCTCATTAACCTGAAGAAATATTTGTGGACTGTGCTGATGGGTTTATAGAACAGCATAGAACACAGAACGAGGAGCCATGTTCAAACGACAACATCTTTCCATCCTCTGAAATCATATTCTAATCTTGGGTCTCTCCTCCTTTCAGGATGATCACCAGCTGTCCATAGAGGAGTTGGAGATGAAATATAGTACCAACGTCAAGAAGGTGAAGTCCTTTGACAAAAAGGGTATTAGCAGCAAGCTAAGAGAACACGTGTTTTCATAGCTCATCATAATGCTTTCTGCAGCCTTGGGTATTTGTTTGCCATCTAGTGTTTGAAAGGAAGTGATTACGTGGGGGATAAGGTTGCCCTAAATTGAAAGCCCAATTCATTGTATCCATGATAGGCAATCCTCTAGGAATCAGAGGCGTGACTGGTTTATTATCATTGTATATTAGAAAACCATCTTTCGGCTGTGGCGAGGGGGGCGTTTGCCCAGGTTCGCCTGGTGCAACAGTTCCGGCCCTATTTGGATCGGGAGTCACTGCTCACAGTCACTCATGCCCTCATCACCTCGAGGCTCGACTACTGTAACGCTCTCTACATGGGGCTACCTTTGAAGAGTGTTCGGAAATTTCAGATCGTGCAGAATGCAGCTGCGAGAGCAATCATGGGCTTCCCTAGGTATGCTCATGTTACACTAACACTCCGCAGTCTGCATTGGTTGCCGATCAGTTTCCAGTCACAATTCAATGTGTTGGTTATGACCTATAAAGCCCTTCATGGCATGCGGGCCAGAATATCTCCGAGACCGCCTTCTGCTGCACGAGTCGCAGCGACTGGTTAGGTCCCACAGAGTTGGCCTTCTCCAGGTCCCGTCGACTAAACAATGTCATCTGGCGGGACCCAGGGGAAGAGCCTTCTCTGTGGTGGCCCCGACCCTTTGGAACCAGCTCCCCCCGGAGATTAGAATTTCCCCCACCCTCCTTGTCTTTCATAAACTTCTTAAAACCCACCTCTGCCGCCAGGCATGGGGGAACTGAGACATCTCCCCCGGGCCTATACAGTTTATGCATGGTATGTTGTGTGTATGTTTTCTTTTAATAAGGGGTTTTTAGTGACTTTTAATTATTAGATTTGTTATATACTGTGTTATTACTGTTGTGAGCTGCTCTGAGTCTATGGAGATGGGCGGCATATAAATCTAATAAATTGAATTGAATTGGCCTCCTCCTCTATCTGCTTTCCAGGGTCTGACCAACACAATGGCAGGAGAGATTCTCCTTCGTGATGGCCCCAATGAATTAAAGCCCCCCAAAGGCACTCCGGAGTATGTGAAGTTTGCGCGTCAGCTGGCTGGGGGTCTGCAGTGCCTGATGTGGGTGGCCGCTGCCATCTGTCTCATTGCCTTTGGTATCCAGATGGGCCAAGGTGATCTTACCAGTGCAGACAATGTAAGTGCCCATAGCAGATTTGAGGCAACGAAGGGCTGCAATATATTTTATTACCAAATTGCGGGCATGGCTTATTTTGCAGGTGTGTCTTGCTGGCCATGTGACCAGGTGGGAGTGGCTTGACAATCATGTGACATGAGGGTGGCTTAAAGGTCATGTGACTGCTTTAAGGTCCCACAGAGTTGGCCTTCTCCGGGTCCCGTCGACCAAACAATGTCGTTTGGCGGGCCTCAGGGCAAGAGCTTTCTCTGTGGCGGCGCCGGCCCTCTGGAATCAACTCCCCCCGGAGATTAGAACAGCCCCCACCCTCCTTGTCTTTCACAAGTTACTCAAGACCCACCTATATCACCAGGCATGGGAGAACTAAGACATCTCCCCCAGGCTTTCTTATATTTTATGTTTGGTATGTATGTGTTGTATGGTTTTTAACAGTTGGGATTTTTTATATAATTTTTAAGATTGGATTTGTTCCATTGTTATACTGTTTTTATTACTGTTGTGAGCCGGAGAGGGGCGGCACACAAATATTATTATTATTATTATTATTATTATTATTATTATTATTATTATTATTATTATTCTTTAAAGGTGGCCAACTTAAAGTCACTCACATCATGGGTTAGGGTTAGGGTGCCTGGCCTCTTCTCGCCTCAAAGAGATACAATTTCCCTATCTATTGACTATTACTGAACATCCAAAATATACTATTTAATTCTATGTATCTATGCCATATGTGTACGTACATATTACACACAGACAGACAAAAATATACATGATCTACTATATCTACTGTCTACTACACATGCACAGCTCTTCTAAAATCATACATATTCAACCTCATTTACTGCGATAGGAAAAACATACTCCGAGCCCAGAAGGGAAAAAAAGAAAAAAAAATCAATGTTTTTTCTACCGGTTCTGCATACCTGACCAGAATTTTTCTACCAGTTCTGCGTACCTGACCGTACCCAGCGAACCCCATCACTGATTTGAGGGTCAGCGCGATGAGAGATGCAATAGGACTGGGCACCCCCAAATTTCTCCCCATCTCCAACCCACACAAGACAGAAGGAAAAGGGGGGACATGATCAAAACATTTAAATATGTTAAAGGGTTAAATAGGGTTCAGGAGGGAAGTGTTTTTAACAGGAAAGTGAACACAAGAACAAGGGGACACAATCTGAAGTTAGTTGGGGGAAAGATCAAAGGCAACATGAGAAAAAATTATTTTACTGAAAGAGTAGTAGATCCTTGGAACAAACTTCCAGCAGATGTGGTTGGTAAATCCACAATAACTGAATTTAAACATGCCTGGGATAAACATATATCCATTGTAAGATAAAATACAGGAAATAGTATAAGGGCAGACTAGATGGACCATGAGGTCTTTTTCTGCCGTCAGTCTTCTATGTTTCTACAAAAGACCCCTAAGGAGGAGACTCCTTGCAGCAACACAAACGTTCATTGCACATATCTGGCCGAGGACCCCTGATTTAGTATAATATAAAACATGCAAATAATTTTCCTGCGGACCATCAAAATTTTCTCCCAGTCTAACAGTGGTCCACAGACCACCAGTTGGTGACCGCAGTTCTAAGGCACCTTCTCTTCCTTTAGCAAACACCAACAGTTCTAGCTACATCGTTATTAAGCAAGAAGAGAGATGGATTTAAACAAGCCCTTTCTCTTGAACTGCTTTTCTAGGGAATACCAATCTTTTCTTAAAAAGTGTTAATTGCAGGTTAACAAACTCAGCTGTGACCTTAATTGATTTATTAGACACCCCCTCCCCAGCTCACAGCTGTTCCATGAAACTCAATCAGTTTCACACCTGCAGCTTTTATACTCAAGTGTAAATTGGCATATTGGCCGACAAATGAATATTCACTACTGTTTCTTTTTGAGAATTATTACTGTTTGAGAATGGTTGCTAAAAAAAGTACAGTGATACCTTGTCTTGCAAACTTAATTGGTTCTGGGATGAGGTTCTTAAGGTGCAAAGTTTGTAAGACGAAACAATGTTTCCCATAGGAATCAATGGAAAAACGATTAATGCGTGCAAGGCCAAAATTCACCCCTTTTGCCAGCCGAAGCGCCTGTTTTTGTGCTGCTGGGATTTCCCTGGGGCTCCCCTCCATGGGATCCCCCACCTCCAGACTTCTGTGTTTTTGCGATGCTGCAGGGGAATCCCAGCATCGCAAAAACAAACACTTCGCTGGCAACGGAAGTCCGGAGGTGGGGTTTCCCATGGAGGAGAGCCTCAGGGGAATCCCAGCAGCGCAAAAACGGGTGCTTCGCTGGCAACGGGAGTCTGGAGGCAGCACATCCCAGTGGCGGTGGTGGGTTTGTAAGGTGAAAATAGTTTGTAAGAAGAGGCAAAAAAATCTTAAACCCCGGGTTTGTATCTCGAAAAGTTTGTGTGATGAGGCGTTTGTAAGATGAGCTATCACTGTAGATGTATAATAAATGTGAAGTCTGCTAGGATTAATTATAGCCATGAAGCTGTAACTACACAAGTACCAGCATATATATATTTTCCGTCTTTTTTAGTTATACTTGGCCGTTGCTCTGATCGCTGTTGTGGTTGTGACTGGCTGCTTTGGTTACTATCAAGAGTTTAAAAGTACAAACATCATTGCAAGTTTCAAGAATCTTGTGCCACAGGTAAAAATGGCTTCGAGTATCCTCCCTGCATCTAAAAAAAAATCAAATTTTTTTGACCACCTGGAGCAGGGATCTCCAACCTAGGCAACTCGGAGAAGCTGGCTGTGGAATTTTGGGAGTTGAAGTCCACAAGTCTTAAAGTTGCCACAGATTGGAGACTTCTGAGCTGGGGTTTTGCCTTGTTTTGCTTTGGGGGTTATTTTAATGGAAGGAAAGAATATTGGAAGTCCAAATCCAGGTTGGTTTCTTCTCTTCTTCCCAAACACAGCAAGCCACAGTGATTCGGGATGGTGACAAGTTCCAGATCAATGCTAATCAGCTGGTCGTGGGTGACTTGGTGGAGATCAAAGGGGGAGACCGAGTCCCAGCAGACATCAGGATCATCAGTGGTCAAGGATGCAAGGTACCTGTTGTGGTTAGCTCTGGCCCAGCTCCTGCCCCAAGGAATGTGGAGGTGGAGGTAGGGGAGACATCTACATGCCGCAGGCCTGTTTTGCTCCCAGTAGAATCTGCCGAAGAAGTCTCCTCTGACCAAGGAAGTGTGAGTGACAGGGAAGAGGGGAGTTTGGCAGACAGCCCAGGAGGAGATCAGTCATCTGTATCATCCCTGGATTCTGAACAAGAATTAATGACACATCCACACATGCATAGAGTGATGCATAGGAGACAACAACTGAAGGATTATTACAAGAGAAAATGAGGCCACCTGTGGTTGGGTGGGGCTGCTGTAATTAGTGCTACAGATAAAAGTGCAGCCTGGTGTTTTAGCCTCATGGCAGTTTATCTGATTCATTGTTTCGTCAAGATCGTGGTTTTTGCTGTTCAGGATTGAATGTGTGGACTCTCTGGACTTTAGAATTGGACTCAATTTCCCAGTTATTGGGTGAGCAATTGGACTGTATTTAACCTGTGCCTTGTGTGTACCAGAAAATCCCTTAAAAAGGGAGCTGTTTCTGTTTTTTTTGTTTATAAAACCTTTTGGGGTTTCCTTTTATCGTGTAGTGTGTGTCTTCCTGGACTAATTACCCTGTAATTACGGGCAGTTGAGACACACCGGCAGAACAGTACCTAAATCAGAAAGAAGGTTGTTCTGATAAATGTGACCTCATCTTCTCTCCACTTCAGGAAGTTTGCTTTTCCCATACTCTGTTGCAGAAAGATTATAAAGTTGGGCTCATTTGTTTCACTGGAAGAATGAAAGCAACTAGCAATTCAAAACCATATTCATTTCTAAGTAAATACTTAATCTATTTCCAGGTCTGTTGACCTTAAATCCCAGAACTCCACAGCCAGAATGGTCATGAAAGACAATCGGTGGATTTGAAGTCTACATACTGTATTTCTCAGAGTATAAGACTCACCTGAGTATAAGATACAGGTTAATTTGGGGGGGAGGAAAATAGGGGTGGAGGAATCTATCTACAAGGTAAAGACTCATGGTAAAGACTGATAAGCATCTTTTAGTGTTGTGTAGCACTAGCCTATTCATCTGGTTAGCATCCTTAGTCTGTTCAGCTTCAGCACATTATTTTTATCCCCTGGTTAGGGCTGAAAAAACCTTCTTCAGAGGGAGGAGGAAGCTGGGAAAATCATTAACACCTAGTTAGGGCTGGGGGGAAAAGCTTCGAAAAAGCTACATTCGAAGTATAAGACGCACCCAAATTTTCAACCTTTTTTAGGGAGGAAAAAGGTGCATCTTACGGTACTAGGAAGTTATCAAGATCAGGAAACACTGACTTAATTATGCAGATCAATGCAAAGCTCAAAAATGTTTCCAATCTGGGGAGAGAAACATGTTCCCATCTTCTGCACATACAGATGGTTTAATAATGTAAGAAAGAAAATGGACGATACAAATTTCGGAGTTGAAAATTGTCCAGCCACAAGCAAATTGTCTCCATACCGAGAGTTGTGCCTATAGAGTTTCGTGGAATTATGGCAGAGTGCACATAGTAAACTTCCTTCCTTCCTTCCTTTTTTTCTTCCTTCCTTCCTTCCTTCCTTTCCTTCCTTCCTTCCCTCCTTCTTTTCTTCCTTCCTTCCTACCTTCCTTCCTTCCTTTTTTCTTCCTTCCTTCCTTTCCTTCCTTCCTTCCTTCCTTCCCTCCTTCTTTTCTTCCTTCCTTCCTACCTTCCTTTTTTTCTTCCTTCCTTCCTTCCTTCTTTTCTTCCTTTCTTCCTTTCCTTGCTTCCTTCCTTTCCTTCCTTCCTTCATTCCTTCCTTCTTTTCTTCCTTTCTTCCTTCCTTCCTTCCTTTCTTACACTTTCTTTCTTTCTTTCTTTCTTCCCTCCTTTGTTCTAGGTGGATAATTCATCTTTGACAGGGGAATCTGAACCTCAAAACCGTACCCCAGAATGCACCCACGACAACCCTTTAGAAACAAGGAACATCGCCTTCTTCTCAACCATGTGCTTAGAAGGTAGGAAGATCTGGGTTTTTGGAAGGGGAGACATTGGTTGACGTCTGGCAGCATCTAGCTCTTCCCTTCTTCTTCATCAGGAACTGCCACTGGTATTATCATCAACACCGGGGACCGCACCATCATTGGGCGCATCGCCAGCCTGGCTTCGGGAGTGGAGAATGAGAAGACGCCCATTGCTATCGAGATTGAGCATTTTGTGGACATCATAGCCGGCTTGGCCATTTTCTTTGGCGCCACTTTCTTCGTTGTTGCCATGGTGATCGGCTACCAATTCCTCAAGGCCATGGTCTTTTTCATGGCCATCGTGGTGGCTTATGTCCCTGAAGGTCTTCTAGCAACGGTTACGGTAATTATTGCCACACAAGCAGTTTGAGCTCTTTCCGAATACTTTTCCCCAGTTTTTTTTTCATAACATTTTCACACGTTGCTTTGTATAGGATAGGATAGTCGTTTACATAAACATAACATAGAAAGTAATGATAAAAGAAGACAATAGGACAGGACAGGTAGGCACCACCTTCGGGACCGCCTTCTGCCGCACGAATCCCAGCGACCAATTAGGTCCCACAGAGTGGGCCTTCCCCGGGTCCCGTCAACTAAACAATGTCATTTGGCAGGGCCCAGGGGAAGAGCCTTCTCTGTGGCGGCCCCAGCACTCTGGAACCAACTCCCCCCAGAGATTAGAATAGCCCCCACCTTTCTTGCCTTTCGTAAGCTTCTTAAAATCCACCTCTGCCATCAGGCATGGGGGAATTGAGATATTCTTTCCCCCTAGGCTTCTACAATTTATGTATGGTACGTTTGTATGTATGATTGGTTTTTAAAATAAGGGTTTTTAGCTGCTTTAGTATTGGATTGTCGCATGTTGTTTTTACCACTGTTGTTAGCCCCCCCCCCCCGAGTCTACGGAGAGGGGCGGCATACAAATCCAATAAATAATAATAATAATAATAATAATAATAATAATAATAATAATAATAATAATGGTGCACTTATGCACACCCAGTGAAGGGCTGCAAAATATTTTACTACCGCACTGTGGCCATAGCTTATTTTGTGGGTGTGGCTGGCTGGCCATGTGACCAGGTAGGAGTGGCTTGACGATCATGTCACCGGGGGATTACTTAAGGTCATGTGACTAGCTTAAAGGTGGCCAACTTGACGTCACTGATGTCAAGGGTTTTGGTTAGGGGTATAGGGTGCCTGGCTTCTGCTCACCTCGATACAATTTCCTACTATCTGTTTACTATTACGGAACATCCAAAATATATTTTTTAATTCTATATATACATGGCATGTGTACATATATACATACATACATGTATACATACTTATCTATCTATCTATCTATCTATCTATCTATCTATCTATCTATCTATCTATCCATCCATCCATCTATCTATCTATCTATCTAATTGGACTTATATACCGCCCCTCTCCGAGGATTCAGGTACACAAAAATATACATTATCTACCATACAAACTGTATGTGTATGTACACACACACATATGCACACACGGCTCTTCTAAAATTATACGAATCTACGGAGAGGGGCGGCATACAAATCTAATAAAAAATAAAAAGAAAAGAAAAGAAAAATAATAAAATAAAATAAAATAAAATAAAATAAAATAAAATAAAATAAAATAAAATAAAATAAAATAAAATAAAATAAAATAAAATAAAATAAAATAAAATAAAATAAAATAAAATAAAATAAAATAAATAAAATAAAATAAAATAAAATAAAATAAAATAAAATAAAATAAAATAAAATAAAATAAAATAAAATAAAATAAAATAAAATAAAATAAAATAAAATAAAATAAAATAAAATAAAATAAAATAAAATAAAATAAAATAAAATAAAATAAAATAAAATAAAATAAAATAAAAATAAAATAAAAATAAAATAAAATAAAATAAAATGAATATACACATTCAAACTCATTTACTGAGATAGGAAAAACATACCCAGAGCCAAGAATGGGGAAAAAGAAAAAAAATCTAAATTTTTCTGCTGGTTCCGCATACCTGACTGTACCCATACGAGCCCATCACTGTCCGAGCCCCTTACGGACATCTTAGAAAGGGGGAGAGGTCAACTGTACTCAATCTAAGGTTGAAGATTTTGAGGTTTGGTGTAGAAACAACAGAGTCAGGTAGTGAATTCCAGGCATTGATCACTCTATTGCTGAAGTCATATTTTCTGCAGTCGAGATTGGAGTGGTTTAAATTTACTTTGAATCTATTACATGCTTGTATGTTGTTGCGGTTGAGAGTAAGGTAGTCATTAACAGGAAGGACATTTTGGTATATGATAATTATGGTTAGATCAATTCGGAGGCGACGTAGTTGTAAATTGTCTAATTTCAGTATTTCAAGTCTGTTGGAGTAAGGTATTTTGTTACGGGAGGAGGAATAAAGAACTCTTACTGTGAATGAAGGAAGTACTGGGATCGCTCCCTGGCATCTCCACCAGGAAGTCCCAAAGGTGCTTTTTCAAGAGTTGGACTTTGGAGGTTTATCTGTGCCCTTAAGGTCACCTGAATAGTGCAAGTGGGTGTGGAGACTTCTAGGAACTGCTGAATGGACTTTGTTGTAATCAGGATATGATGTCATATCCTTCTCCCTCTGTTGAAGGAAGAGTGCTAATGACCAGATAACTGCAAGAAATATAAACCTTCCCATTCTCCACCATTCCATCAGAAGTGAAAAAGCTTCTTGGGTGAGAAGTAAAACATCTTCAAAGAAAAACAAAGTCCAGTTGCCTTTTGAAAATGCATTTTTGGGACAACCATGAAAGTGAATCTGCAGAAACACCTCCACCAGGAAGCATCATAAGTAACAAACTGAACTTCCACAGCTCAAAGATTTACCACCCAGCAGAATAGAAATGAACTAAACTGTTCCGCAAAGCGAAACAAGATTTAGAAAGATGGGGAGAATGCAACTATCATTCATTGGGAGAATCGCAGTCATAAAGTCCAACACTTCACCCAGATGGCTTTATTTATTTCAGACGGCAGCTATAAAATTAGACAGAAAATATTTTAGAGAAACAAAAAAAATAATATTTATTTATTTATTTACTTACTTACTTACTTACTTACTTACTTACTTACTTACTTACTTACTTACTTACTTACTTACTTATTGGATTTGTATGCCGCCCCTCTCCGGAGACTCGGGGCGGCTAACAGCGATAATAAAACAGTGTATAATAATAATCCAATAGTAAAAACAGTTAAAAACCCATTATTATAAAAACCAAACATACATACAGACATACCATGCATAAAATTGTAAAGGCCTAGGGGGAAAGGGTATCTCAGTTCCCCCATGCCTGGCAGCAGAGGTGGGTTTTAAGCAGCTTACGAAAGGCAAGGAGGGTGGGGGCAATTCTAATCTCTGGAGGGAGTTGGTTCCAGAGGGCCGGGGCCGCCACATAGAAGGCTCTTCCCCTGGGTCCTGCCAAGCGACATTGTTTAGTATTGTTTAATATCCAAATTCATATGGGCTGGGGGGGGAAAACCAAGAAAGGGGCGGCATACAAATATAATAAAGAAAGAAAGAAAGAATCAAATTCAAGGTACGACAAGATACTACAAGACAACTGAACTAGAGGGGGGGGTTGGGCTCCCTGACCTAGAAATATGTCATCAAGCAATAATCTTACTTTGAGGAAAAGAATGGATTGTTCTGAGTAATAAAAGAATTCTAACATTGGAGGGACATAACAGTAAGGATGGCATGCCCATTTATGGGAAAATAAGAATACTAAATACACACACACTTCCAAACCACTATTGGTTTCTTACTCGGATGGGTGGGGTGGCATTCCAGTGGCAAAAATGGAGCTGCATGCGCAACTCTTGGTGACCGACAGCTGGACGCGCACATTGGAGCAAGATTTGGCTTCTGTGCATGCAATTTTGTAAGAGGATGCACGAGTGCATTAGATTTTGGAGATTTTCCACATTTTTTCAATGAAAAATCACCAAAATCTCACCCGCATGTCTTCTCACAACATTTGCTTCCTGCACATGTGCAGAAGCCAATGCGCATGCATGCGCGCCAGTCACCCAGAGCTGTGCATACATCAGCACCAGTAGTGGAGGTAAGTTGCAACCCCTGCCTGTTCTAAACACATACTCTATGGGAGACACTATTACACACATGGGGGAAAATTAGAAATAAACATTATGTAGATATGCATTAGCATCCTTCAGTCTCGAAAGACCATGGTATCATGTTCTGGATCCCCCATACATACTAACATACATACCAACCTGTTCTGTCGAGCTCTCTGGTAGAATCCTCCCGAAAATGCACAGATACAATTTCAGACACACACGCGTTTGAAAATTCAAAACAATGTTCTTTATACCGAAAATGCAAATAAACGAAGCCCTCTTTTTGTATAGCAAAGAGCACTCGTCTCCAAACAAACTGGTAATTTGTACAAGTCCCTTATCAGTTCTGTGATACTTAGCTTGCAGCTGGGAGGCCATTCACAGTCCTTCTTCTTTCACAAAGTGAAACACACTTTGCTCTGGTTTAGTTTCAAAGCGGGGAAAAATCAGCACCCAAAGGTCAAAGTCAGCAAAGCAGGCACGAATCACAACGATCAGATAATCCTCCACAATGCCCAAACCCACAGGCTGCTATTTATAGCAGCCTCACTAATTACCACAGCCTCACCCAACCACAGGTGGCCTCATTTTCTTTGATAATAATCTCTCAGTTGTTGCTGCCTATGCATCGCTCTCCGCATGCGTGGCTGTATTAACTCTTGTTCCGAATCCAAGGAGGAGCTAGATAATTGATCTCCTTCTGAGCTGTCTGCCACAATCTCCTCCTCCCTGTCACTCATGTCTTCTTGGTCAGAGGAGCCTTCATCAGCAGATTCCACCGGGAGCAAAACAGGCCTGCAGCATGTGGATGTTTCCCCCACATCTACAGTCCTTGGGGCAGGAGCTGGGCCAGAGCTAACCACAACACTAACTTACTAACCTGATGAGCCAGGGTGGCGCAGCAGGTAGAGTGCTGTACTGCAGGCCACTGAAGCTGACTCTAGATTTGAAAGTCAGCGATTCAAATCTCATCATCGGCTCAAGGTTGACTCAGCCTTCCATCCTTCCGAGGTGGGTAAAATGAGGACCCAGATTGTGGGGGCAAAATGCTGGCTCTGTTAAAAAGTGCTATTGCTAACATGTTGTAAGCCGCTCTGAGTCTAAGGAGAAGGGCGGCATAAAAATTGAATAAACAAATAAATAAACCTAACATACTAACCATACATACTAACCTACTATCCTATGTATATATACCTCAATGATTATTTGTTTTTGATTGATTGATTGATTGATTGATTGATTGATTGGACTTATATGCTGCCCCTCTTTGTGGACTCAGGGCGGCTCACAACACTTCGATAAACAGATACAATATAAAATATTTCTATGCCAATTCATAGAATAATTGTCTTAAAACTAGTCATTTAAAAACAATCACATTCACACTGTCACATTCAATACATTTACTGGGCAGAGGCTGGGGTCTAGTGACCCCAAGCCTGCCGACCTAGCTGCATTTTCAAGTTCTTACAAAAAGCAAGGGGGGTAGGGGCAGTGCAGATTTCCAGGGGGAGTTGATTCCAGAGGCCCGGGGCCCCCACAGAGAAGGCTCTTCCCCTAGGACCCGCCAAACAACATTGTTTAGTTGACCGAACCTACAATGGAGGCTTTGATTTATGCCAACACACCAGAAACAACAAAAAGGAGGACTTATGAAGAGCTATTGGATAGCTCCTGAAAGACCTCCTGAAAAAAACACCTTTGGAACTACTTCGCCCATATCTTCCAGCCAGCTAGAAGCATAAGATTGGGAGTGGGGTCAGTCTTGAACAAATGGCTGAAGGAACTCAACCTAAGTTGACTTTAGTTATCCCAAGTTCCAAATATTGGACCTCACTTATTTCCCATCCCTTCTCCCCACCCCACCTCCCTCTCGTCCTCCTTGGATAGGTCTGTCTGTCACTCACAGCCAAGCGACTAGCCAGGAAGAACTGCGTGGTCAAGAACCTGGAAGCTGTTGAAACGCTGGGCTCTACTTCAGTCATCTGCTCGGATAAAACCGGCACGCTCACCCAGAATCGAATGACGGTCTCGCATCTTTGGTTCGACAACCAAATCCACACTGCGGACACTACAGAAGACCAATCAGGTACAGTAATACCTCATCTTATGAACCTAATTGGTTCCAGGGGGAGGTTCGTAAGACGAGAAGTTCGTAAGGAAACAATGTAAAATCAATTAATCCGTGCAACGGAAAAAACCCCCCGCAAAAAAACACCTTTTGAAACAGCCGGGGGTGCTGCCCAGCGTCCTCTTGAACCCGAACGCCAAACCCGAACTTCCGGGTTCAGCATTCGGGAGGCCGCCGGGAAGCCCCGCCGCCCGGCTGTCACCTTTTAAAACAGCCGGGGGGCTTCTCGGCGGCCTCCCGAACGCCGAACCCGGAAGTTCGGGTTTGGCGTTCGGGTTCAGGATGCTGGGAAGCCCCCCGGCTGTTTCAAAAAGCGACAGCTGGGCGGCGGGGCTTCTCGGCGGCGGCAGGTTCGTAAGAAGAAAAAAGTTCATAAGAAAAGGCAAAAATTTTCTGAACCCCGGGTTCGTATCTCGGGTTGTTCGTAAGACAAGGGGTTCGTATCATGAGGTACCACTGTATTTGCAAGGCCTAGCAACAAGCAGAGGGACAGTTGGTAACGATGGGCACCAGGTTGCCCACCTTAAGCTTACTGTAAAGACAACCTGCCACGTTGCTGCCCGTTACCTCTTGTTCTGCTTTCTTCCAGGTCAAAGTTTCGACCAGTCCTCGGAGACATGGAGAGCTCTGTGTAAAGTGGTCAGCCTCTGCAACCGGGCCTCTTTCAAATCAGGACAGGATAATGTACCTGTGCCACGGGTAAGAAAAATTAATATGGATTATTATTTATTTAGTGTATTTATTTATTTACGTATTTGTTGTTTATTAGACTTCTCTGCTGCCCTTATCAAAGCGACTCAGGGCGGTGTACAGTGTTCCCCCACTTTTCGCGGGGGATGCGTTCCGAGACCGCCTGCAAAAGTCGAATTTCCGCGAAGTAGAGATGCGGAAGTAAATGCTCTATTTATGGCCTTCCCTTAACACTTTAAACCCCTAAATTGCGATTTCCCATTCCCTTAGCAACCATTAAGATTATTACTCACCATGTTTATTTATTAAAGTTTATTTAAAAAAATATTTATTAAAGGTGGACGAATGTTTGGCAATGACATATGATGTCATCGGGCAGGAAAACACGTGGTATGGGGGGGGGACCCAAATATTTTTTAATTAATATTTTTGAAAAACCGTGGTATAGACTTTTCGCGAAGTTCGAACCCGTGAAAATCGAGGGAACACTGTACAACATTGTAAATGCAGACACTTTTTAAAGGTAGCCCCATGTAGAGAGTGTTACAGTAGTCGAGCCTCCAGATGATGTCTCTGGCCCCTGGAGGCCTTCTGAAGGCCTGAAACAGCCCATTTCCCAAAATCTGGGGGTCTGGTAGGCCCATTTTCCGCGCTTCCCAGGCTCCAGAGGCAAAAGCGCCCTCCCCACCCTGCTGGAGCCTCTCTGGAAGCTGAAAATGCCCTCCCAGAGCCTCCAGGCGAGCCGATAATCAGCTGGCCGGCACATATATGCACATTGGAGTTGAGCAGATATGGCTCCACGTGCCACCTATGACACCCGCCATCCCTGACCTAGAATTATGTAACTATGTATGTTATAGATATATATTTGCGAGGTATATGCATTAATATATGTATAAATATGGAGTTTAAATTTTATTTTTTTAAATCTTGTATCAATGCAAATTCATCCAGCACATCAACAAGTGTTAATCCTCTTTCTGTGTTTCTCTCCCTTTTCAATCCCAGCGAATTGTGATCGGAGATGCCTCAGAGACAGCCCTACTGAAATTCTCTGAAATCACCCTCGGCAACGTCATGGAGTACCGGGAGCGCTACAAAAAAACCTGTGAGATTCCCTTTAATTCCACCAACAAATTCCAGGTGAGACGCTGACTTTCAGACCCCTTTGGTTCCAAGAAGTTTGTTAGTACATGGTAAATGTGTGTTAGGGTTTGCCACTGTAAACTTGTACTGTCACTTTAAATGTTACCGTTGCTACTGTAAAATTGTACTGTCACTTAAACAGTTAAATATTCTAGGCTGGTTCGTCATTACAGGGCGCCAGTACTCCTTCCCTCGAATGACGCTGTGACGCACATTTCTGCTCAGTCATTTTTACTTTGCCTTGAGAGGGGGAGTGTAATTAGCTTTGTGCGTATTTTATTGTATTTGCTTAGTGCTTGTTATGGGATTGTTTCTATCTTTTGTCTATATGTAAATAGTACTTATTAAGCATAACTAAGTCTGTGTCTTTGTTTCTTTGGCTTTATCACACACACACACTCTGTTAAAATTCTCTGCTCGGTGTATGTCGAAGGTCTCATAGCCTAGCTATACCGAGACATGCCAACAAAGTTCAACAAGGGTCACCAAAAGGAACTCTGATTCAAATCGGACTGAATTAACCTGGGATTTTAAACCAAACTCCTCGGTTCCCTCCTACTTATAGGTCATTGCCAAAAGCCAAGAAGCTAGAAAGTTGCACAGCTCACATTAGAGAAACATCTTTCAGCTGTGGCGAGGGGGGCATTCGCCCAGGTTCGCCTGGTGCACCAGTTGTGACCCTATTTGGACCGGGAGTCACTGCTCACAGTCACTCATGCTGTCATCACCTCGAGGCTCGACTACTGCAACGCTCTCTACATGGGGCTACCTTTGAAAAGTATTCAGAAACTTCAGATCGTGCAGAATGCATCTGCGAGAGCAATCATGGGCTTCCCTAAATATGCCCATGTCACACCAACACTCCGCAGTCTGCATTGGTTGCCGATCAGTTTCCAGTCACAATTCAAAGTGTTGGTTATGACCTATAAAGCCCTTCATGGTACCGGACCAGATTATCTCAGGGACCGCCTTCAGCCGCACGAATCCCAGCGACCAGTTAGGTCCCAGAGTGGGTCTTCTCCGGGTCCCGTCAACTAAACAATGCCGCTTGGCGGGACCCAGGGGAAGAGCCTTCTCTGTGGCGGCCCCGGCCCTCTGGAACCAACTCCCCCCAGAGATTAGGATTGCCCCCACCCTCCTTGCCTTTCGTAAGCTACTTAAAATCCACCTCTGCCGCCAGGCATGGGGGAATTAAGATTTCTTCTCCCCCTAGGCCATTATAATTGTATGCATGGTGTGTTTGTATGTATGTTTGGTTTTGTATACTAAGGGGTTTTTAATTCGTTTTTTAGTATTGGATTATTATTGTATACTGTTTATGATTGCTGTTAGCCGCCCCGAGTTTTCGGAGAGGGGCTGCATATAAATCCAATAAAACTTGAAACTTGAAACATTGGGTATAGACCAGTGATGGCAAACCTATGGCGTGAATGCCATAGGGGGCACAAGGAGCCATATCTGCTGGCAGGCAAACCGTTGCCTTAGCTCAGCTCCAACTTGCAAGTGTTGCCATCCAGATTATTTTTGGCTCGCACACAGGCTCTGAGAGGGTGTTTTTGACTTCCAGAGCGCCTCCGGGGAGACGAGGGAGGGTGTTTTTACCCTCCCCTGGCTCCAGGGAAGCCTTTGGAGCCTGGAAGGATGAAACACAAGCCTATTGGGCCTACTAGAAGTTGGAAAACAGGCCATTTCTGGCCCTCAGAGGGCCTTTGAGATGGAGGAAGCTGTTTTCGCGGGGCCCCCACATTGAATTATGGGTGTGGCCACTCACACATGCACGATAACACACACATGCACGCTCTTTCGGCACCTGAGGAAAAAAAGTTTCGCCATCACTGGTCTAGGCAAAACTCATGGACTCTATGGTCTTTCCCTTTCTTTCAGCTCTCTGTCCATGAGCTTGACAATCCCAGAGACCAGCGCCATCTGCTGGTGATGAAAGGTGCTCCCGAGAGGATCCTGGAACGCTGCTCCACCATTATGATTAAGGGCCAGGAGTTGGCCCTTGACGAGCAATGGAGGGAAGCATTCCAAACAGCTTATATGGACCTTGGTGGACTGGGCGAGCGTGTGCTGGGTAAGAAAGAAATTTTTCATTAAGTAATTTTTTAAAAAACCTCTGCAACTCCCTACTCGTAGGGCACCTCGATCTTTGAGAAGAACCTCATCAAAATGCCCTCTTTCTGGATCTTCTCTTTCACTCACTCGTTGCGTTCTTCCAGGGAGCAATTATACTCTTGCAAGGAACCACCATGGAACTCTTCTACAATGTCTCAGACGTATTTTACATGAGTAGCATTCAGGAAAATTAAATAATAATGTCTCCAAGCTTCTTGAGCTTTGATCTGTCGGGCTCTCTGGTAGATTCTCCCAACAATTCACAGGTACAAATTTCAGACACACACACGTTTGAAAATTCAAAACAATGTTCTTTATAATGAAAATTCGCTTAAACCAAGCCCTCTTTTGTTATAGCAAAGAGCCCTCATCTCCAAACAAACTGGTAATTGGTACAAGTCCCTTATCAGTTCTGTGATACTTAGCTTGCAGCTGTGAGGCAATTCAAAGTCCTTCTTCTTTCTGAAACACACTTTGCCCTGGTTTAGTTTAAAAGCGGGGGAAAATCAGCACACAAAAGGTCAAAGTCAGTAAAGCAGTCACGAAACACAAGGATCAGATAATTCTCCACAATGGCCAAACCCATTTATAGCAGCCTCACTAATGACCACAGCCCCACCCAACCACAGGTGGCCTCATTTTCTTTGATAATAATCTCTCAGTTGTTGTTGCCTATGCATCACTCTCCGCATGCGTGGCTGTATCATTAACTCTTGTTCCGAATCCAAGGAGGAGCTAGAGAATTGATCTCCTTCTGAGCTGTCTGCCCCACTCTCCTCCTCCCTGTCACTCATGTCTTCTTGGTCAGAGGAGCCTTCATCAGCAGATTCCACCGGGGGGGGGGGCAAAACAGGCCTGCAGCATGTGGATGTCTCCCCCACATCCACAGTCCTTGGGGCAGGAGCTGGGCCAGAGCTAACCACAACAAGCTTCATCCTTTGTATGGCAACTACCGAACTACCCATCGACACCCTCGACAGTGTCATCCTCTTACCCTTCACCCAAACAACTAACCCACAAACCTATAAAATAACATTATGAATCATTGATAAAAGGATGAAGAAATTCAAAACGACAAAATTTAAACTCTAACGCAAGTTTAGAAACTCAAAACTTTAATCTGTACTGATAGTTAAGATCTTAAAAGCTGTAGAGTAATCGGGTCAACAGATACGTTGTCACTATTTACGTCTGATAAATTTATAGATATGAATTTATCTCTTCCTTTCTTTCTTCTTCTTTCTTTTCAAAGAATCTTTCTTCTCAATCTGTATAGTCTGGAGGACAGAAGGGAAAGGGGGGAAATGATCGAAACGTTTAAATATGTCAAAGGGTTAAATAAGGTTCAGGAGGGAAGTGTTTTTAATAGGAAAGTGAACACAAGAACAAGGGGACACAATCTGAAGTTAGTTGGGGGAAAGATCAAAAGCAACATGAGAAAATATTATTTTACTGAAAGAGTAGCAGATGCTTGGAACAAACTTCCAGCAGACGTGGTAGATAAATCCACAGTAACTGAATTTAAACATGCCTGGGATAAACATAGATCCATCCTAAGATAAAAATACAGGAAATAGTATAAGGGCAGACTACATGGACCATGAGGTCTTTTTCTGCCGTCAGTCTTCTATGTTTCTATGTTTTATTTTTTCCTCTTCTCTTTATTTTCCCTTTTTCCTTTCTTCTCTCTCTCCCTTTCTTTCCTTTTATATATGTGTGTATTTTGACTTATAACTGTATGCTCTAAATTCATATACATTTGTACCAATATTCGCATAGTCTTTTTGCTTTGTGTATCCCCTGCCCTATTTATCTTCAATAAAGATTTTTTTTTAAGTGCCAACGACTTGGATTATGAGAAACCTGAAATATCAAGTGAAGCCCCAAAAGCCCAGTTGGAGCACTGTGGGCCTAAGTGAAGACGGAGCTGTATTGAATTTGAATGAATAATTGGACTTAGAAGCTTATGAAATAGGTCTCACAATGCTTCTCTCTTGTCCACAGGTTTCTGCCACCTTTACCTTCCCCAGAATGAGTTCCCCCATGGCTACCACTTTGACAGTGACGAAATGAACTTCCCCACTAGTGGGCTATGCTTTGCAGGCCTTATCTCGATGATTGACCCACCCAGAGCCACTGTGCCGGATGCCGTCATGAAATGCCGTACTGCAGGTATCCGGGTAAGTTCATCAGATGTATTAGTATGTAATAAAGTATTATTTACAAATACAGTGATACCTCGTCTTACAAACGCCTCGTCATACAAACTTTTCGAGATACAAACCTGGGGTTTAAGATTTTTTTGCCTCTTCTTACAAACTATTTTCACCTTACAAACGCACCGCCGCCGCTGGGATGCTCCACCTCCGGACTTCCATTGCCAGCAAAGCACCCGTTTTTCTGCTGCTGGGATTCCCCTGAGGCTCCCCTCCCACCTCCAGACGTCCGTGTTTTTGTGATGCTGCAGGGGAATCACAGCAGGGGAATCACAGCAGCGCAAAAACGGGCACTTCACTGGCAACGGAAGTCCAGAGGTGGGGTTTCCCAGCGAGGGGAGCCTCAGTGAAATCGCAGCATCGCAAAAACACAGAGGTCCAGAGGTGGGGTTTTGAGGACTTTGGTGTTTTTGCGATGCTGTGATTTCACTGATGCTCCCTTCGCTGGGAAACCCCACCTCCGGACTTCTGTTGCCAGCGAAGCGCTCGTTTTTGCAATGCTGGGATTCCCCTGCAGCATCACAAAAACACAGAAGTTTAGAGGTGTGGTTTCCCATGGAGGGGAGCCTCAGCGGAATCCCAGCAGCACAAAAACGGGCGCTTCGGCTTGCAAAAGGGGTGAATTTTGGGCTTGCATGCATTAATCGCTTTTCCATTGATTCCTATGGGAAACATTGTTTCGTCTTACAAACTTTTCACCTTAAGAACCTCGTCCCGGAACCAATTAAGTTTGTAAGACAAGGTATCACTGTATATACAAATATCAACAACAGAGTACAAACCGCACACAGTTACTCTCAAAGATAACTCCCCCCACGGGGAACGGTACTGGCACCCCCTTATGGCCAAACCAGTCATAGCTCTTAAAGACATATTACATCTTTACATAAACTACCATTGGTAGTTTAATACATGGCAACCCCAAAACAGGTGAGTACCAATGTACTAACAAGATGTTCTGATGATTTCAATGGTTGGAAAAGTATTTGTAATAATGCTGTGAAAGCCATTGGACATGTTGAAATCTTACAAGATTCTAGGACAGTGATGGCAAACCTAGGACATGTGTGCCAGAAGTGGCATGCGGAGCCATATTGGGGGCCATATGAGCTCAGGTCCGGCAACAGCTGGTTTTTGGGACTTCTGGGCCCACTAGGAGTCAGGAAACGGCCTGTTTTCATCCTCCAGTGGGGTGGGGAAGGCAGTTTTTGCCCTTCCCAGACTCCTGGAAAGGCTCTGGAGCTTGGGGAGAGCAAAAGAGCAGGCCTTCTGGTCCAACCAGAAGTCAGCAAATCTATCTATCATCTATCTATCTATCTATCTATCTATCTATCTATCTATCTATCTATCTATCTATCTCTATCTCTATCTATCTATCTCTATCTATCTATCTCTATCTATCTATCTATCAATCTCTATCTATCTATCTATCTACCTACCTACCTATCTCTATCTATCTATCTATCTATCTATCTATCTCTATCTATCTATCTATCTATCTCTATCTACCTACCTACCTACCTACCTATCTCTCTATCTATCTATCTCTATCTATCTATCTCTACCTATCTATCTATCTCTACCTACCTACCTATCTTTATCTATCTATCTATCTATCTATCTATATCTATCTATCTATCTATCTATCTATCTATCTATATCTATCCATCAATCTCTATCTATCTGTCTATCTATCTATCTATCTATCTATCTATCTATCTATCTATCTATCTATCTATCTATCTAATTTATATGCCACCCCTCTCCAAAGACTCAGGGCGGCTCACAACTTATAAAAGAACAATGCGGTACAAATACAAATCCAATTAATATGAACCCACTAAATCTAAACTAAAATCCCCATTATTAAAAATCAATCATACCCAATCAACAACAACATACATGCCATTCATCGGCCAGGGGGCTAGAATCTAATGGCCCCAGGTCTGGCGGTATAGATGAGTCTTTAGATTGCTGTAATTCCCCCCCCTCCCATTTCCCCCCCCCCCAGGTGATCATGGTAACAGGAGACCATCCAATCACCGCCAAGGCTATCGCTGCCAGTGTTGGCATCATCTCAGAGGGCAGCGAAACTGTGGAAGATATCGCCACCCGCCTCCGAATTCCTGTAGATCAGGTTAACAAGCGGTGAGCATCTTAATGCCCAGACATGTTTAAAAAGCTACTTTGAATGACAGCAGCACCAGACAAGAAAGATATTCTGTGGAAGGGAAGATGTCATATGGCTGGGGTTGCTACTAGGAAGTGTCCTGATCTTGAAAAGCTTTTCTTTCTTATTTCAAGAGATGCCCGGGCATGTGTGATCAATGGAGGTCAATTGAAAGATATGGAAAGTGAAGAGTTGGTTGAGATCCTCAAGATGCATCCAGAGATGGTCTTTGCTCGCACCTCTCCACAGCAGAAGCTCATCATTGTAGAAAGCTGTCAGAAACTGGTAAGGTCCAAACTTCTTGTTGAGAAATGTAGATATATTTGACACCTACTTTTTACATTCCCATTGAAACCAGAACATTTACAGAACCAGTTAGCATCATGAAACCGCTGGGTGAGATCATCCAAGGGCATAGGGTGAGGTATCATCAGTACGCGGATGATACCCAGCTGTACATCTCCACCCCATGTCCAATCAACGAAGCAGTGGAAGTGATGTGCCGGTGTCTGGAGGCTGTTGGGGCCTGGATGGGTGTCAACAGACTCAAACTCAACCCTGATAAGACGGAGTGGCTGCGGGTTTTGCCTCCCAAGGACAATCCCATCTGTCCGTCCATCACCCTGGGGGGGGAATTATTGACCCCCTCAGAGAGAGTCCGCAACTTGGGCGTCCTCCTCGATCCACAGCTCACATTAGAGAACCATCTTTCAGCTGTGGCGAGGGGGGCGTTTGCCCAGGATCGCCTGGTGCACCAGTTGCGGCCCTATTTGGACCGGGGGTCACTGCTCACAGTCACTCATGCCCTCATCACCTCGAGGTTCGACTACTGTAATGCTCTCTACATGGGGCTACCTTTGAAAAGTGTTCGGAAACTTCAGATCGTGCAGAATGCAGCTGCAAGAGCAGTCATGGGCTTCCCCAGGTATGCCCATGTTACACCAACACTCCGCAGTCTGCATTGGTTGCCGATCAATTTCCAGTCACAATTCGAAGTGTTGGTTATGACCTTTAAAGCCCTTCATGGCATCGGACCAGAATATCTCCAAGACCGCCTTCTGCCGCACGAATCCCAGCGACCGGTTAGGTCCCACAGAGTGGGCCTTCTCCGGGCCCCATCAACAAAACAATGTCATTTGGCGGGGCCCAGGGGAAAAGCCTTCTCTGTGGCAGCCCCGACCCTCTGGAACCAACTCCCCCCAGAGATTAGAATTGCCCCCACCCTCCTCGCCTTTCGTAAGCTCCTAAAAAGCCATCTCTGCCATCAGGCATGGGGGAACTGAGATATTATTTCACCCTAAGCCTTTACAATTTATGCATGGTATGCTTGTTTGTATGTATGTTTGGTTTTATAAATAAGGGTTTTTTTTAGATATTTTTAGGATTGGATTTACATGCTGTTTTTGTTGCTGTTGTTAGCCGCCCCGAGTCTGCAGAGAGGGGCGGCATACAAATCCAATAAATAAATAAAATAAATAAATTTACAGAAGCAGTAGCATCATTTATACAAAATATCAAGCACTGATAATTCTCCCCGTAGATTTTTTTCCCCTTATGGTTTTAATATGTATAAAGGCCAATTACCATAATATAGATAATTGATTTGTGTAACCCCATAAATCACGACTGATTTATAATTTGATATAAATTTCCCAGGTGGGTTTTGATGAATCCAGTAAACAAATTAAGCATGCTATGTAGACATAATTAAATAATTGTCTGCATCCTCCCCATCCTCCAAAGATAATACAATTCAGGGTTGCCATTTTTTAAAAATCTTCATAATTGCTTTGTAAAATACATTAGGCTGAATGGACAAGTGTTTTTAATTGCATTACTCTGGGATATATTGAAATGTCTGAACCACACAGCGTCTGCTCCTTTTGGGTGGACCAGTTCTGATATTAGGAAGCTTCTAATTACTGTATTTTTCCATCTATACGATGCCCCTATTCTCCCCTGCACATACACACACTTTTCCTACCCAAAATTCAGAAATCAATATTTTAAACATAGGTTTGGATAGGATAGAATAGAATAAGATAGGATAGGATAGAATTGTTTATTGGCCAAGTGTGAATGGACATACAAGGAATTTGTCTTGGTGCATATGCTCTCACTATACATAAATCTACAGAGTCTACGGAGAGGGGCGGCATACAAATTTGATAAATAAATAAATAAACAAACAAACAAACGAATGAATGAATGAATGAATAAATAAAGTAAAAGATACATTCGTCAAGAATTGCAAGGTATAACACTTAAAATATTTACTGACCCCTAACATCCTGGACACAAATTGTTTCAACTCCTACCCTCAAAACGTCGCTACAGAGCACTGCACACCAAGACAGCTAGACACAAGAACAATTTTTTTCCAAAACGCCATCACTCTACTAAACAAATAATTCCCTCAACACTGTCAGACTTTCTACTAAATCTGCACTTCTATTCTACTAGTTTTTCTCATCATTCCTATCACCCATTTCCTCCCATGTTGACTGTATGACTGTAACTTGTTGCTTATATCCTAAGATTTTTATTAATATTGCTTCTTCATTGCTTATTTGACCCCTATGACAATCATTAAGTGCCGTACGACATGATTCTTGACAAATGTATATTTTATTTTGTGTACGCTGAGAGCATCTGCACCAAGACAAGTTCCTTGTGTGTCCAATTACACTTGGCCAATAAAAATTCTATTCTATTCTATTAATGATAGTCATAGTCAATGAAGGGCTACCAAAATTTTTACTATCACCCTGTAGCCGTGGCTTATGCATTTTCTTTCAACGTCTTTCAGTGCAAATTGGGTGTTCTGGGGTAGAGTTCAATTTTCGCTACCCCACTGTGTTCTCCACCATCCGGGCAGTAGCCCACCCCTAGTCATCGTATACAAATAAGCAACCATATCACATTAGGAAACAGTCAATATAAATCATAAGAATACAAGCCACAAAGTTACAGTCGTGCAGTCATTAGTGAGAGGAGATGGGTGATGGGAATGATGAGAAGATTAATAGTAGTGCAGACTTTGCAATAGTTTAAGTGTTGAGGGTACTGTTTAGCAGAGTGATGGCATTCGGGAAGAAATTATTCTTGTGTCTAGTTGTCTTGGTGTGCAGTGCTCTTTAGTGTCATTTTGAGGGTAGGAGTTGAAATAATTTATGTCCAGGAGGGGTCTGTAGATATTTTCCCCGCCCTCTTTTTGACTCATGCAGTATACAGGTCCTCAATGGAAGGCAGGTTGGCAGTAATTGTTTCTTATGCAGTTCTGATTCTCCTCTGAAGTCTGTGTCAATACAAAAGGCTCACGACTGGAGGAAACCCCTTAGCTTGTCTCTGCAATCAGAAGTTTCGATCGTGAGACTACTTGTTAGTACAGGAGTACATGTGTTTTAGGGTTTGCCACTGTAAACTTGTACTGTCACTTTAAATGTTACAGTTGCTACTGTAAAACTGTACTGTCACTTAAAGAGTTAACTTGTACTTGAAGAGTTAATATTCAAGGCTGTTTCGTCACTTCCTCATTGAAGCTATAAAAGCTCATTATTCTGCTCGGTCATTTCCTTTTCACTTTGCCTGAGAGAAGGGGGAGTTGTGTTTAAGCTCCATGCCTGTATAAGCTTCGTGCTTATTATCTATACAGTGATACCTTGTCTTACAAACTTAATTGGTTCCAGGATGAGGTTCTCAAGGTGAAAAGTTTGTAAGACGAAACAATGTTTCCCATAGGAATCAATGGAAAAGGGATTAATGCGTGCAAGCCCAAAATTCACCCCTTTTGCCAGCCAAAGCTCCCGTTTTTGCGCTGCTGGGATTTCCCCTGAAGCTCCCCTCCATGGGAAACCCCACCTCCGGACTTCTGTGTTTTTGCGATGCTGCAGGGGAATCCCAGCAGGAAAATCCCAGTGTTGCAAAAACGAGCGCTTCGCTGGCAATGGAAGTCAGGAGGTGGGGTTTCCCAGTGAAGGGAGCATCAGTGAAATTGCAGCATTGCAAAAACACCGAAGTCCTCGAAACCCCACCTCCGGACCTCTGTGTTTTTGCGATGCTGGGATTTCACTGAGGCTCCCTTCGCTGGGAAACCCCACCTCCAGACTTCCGTTGCCAGCGAAGTGTCCGTTTTTGCACTGCTGGGATTCCCCTGCTGGGATTCCCCTGCAGCATCACAAAAACATGTCTGGAGGTGGGGTTTCTCATGAAGGAGAACCTCAGGGGAATCCCAGCAGCACAAAAACGGGTGCTTCACCGGCAACGGAAGTCCGGAGGCGGGGCATCCCAGCGGCAGCGGTGGGTTTGTAAGGTGAAAATAGTTTGTAAGAAGAGGCAAAAAAATCTTAAACCCCGGGTTTGTATCTTGAAAAGTTTGTATGACGAGGCGTTTGTAAGATGAGGTATCACTGTATTGTATTTTGCTTTGTGCTAATCTTATAATTGCTCAGTGCGTATTATTCTGTATTTGCTTCATGCTTATTCTGGATTGTTTATATTTAGTTTATATGTAAATAATACTTATTTAACTAAGTCTGTGGCTTGGCTTTATCACACATCCACGCTCTGTTAAAATTCTCTGCTCGTTGTTGTCCAAGGTTTCATAGCCTAGCTAACCGAGACAAGCCAACACTACTTTGCAGAGATAAGGTATCGACAGTTTCGCAGGAAGAAAGACACGGTGTAGCAAACCCTGTGAGCAGACGGAATATTAAAGAGAAGGGTTGCTCATTACAAATCTTTGTTCTGAATCCTGTGCGTAGAACCCAAGTCTCACACTTCTCACTCTTGTCCACAGGGTGCAATTGTGGCTGTTACAGGAGATGGGGTGAATGATTCCCCGGCGCTGAAGAAAGCCGATATCGGAGTCGCGATGGGCATTGCTGGATCCGATGCAGCCAAGAATGCTGCAGATATGATCTTGTTGGATGACAACTTTGCCTCCATTGTCACCGGCGTTGAGCAGGGTCAGTTCCTGGGAGGATCCCTTGCTTAGAGAGATTCTGAGATAGGTTGTCTTCACAAACCTAGAACATGAGCAATAGTGCTTAGACTTATATACCGCTTCACAGTGCTTTACAGCCCGCTCTAAGTGGTTTACAGTGTCAGCCAATTGCCCGCAACAATCTGGCTCCTCATTTTACTGACCTCGGAAGGATGGAAGGCTGAATCAACCTTGAGCCTGGTGAGATTAGGGGTCCTCATTTTATTGAAGGGGTGTCAAATTCAAGGCTTAGATCTGGCCTGCAAGGCCAACCTGAAAACAACAGAGCAGCCCGTAGTGCATCTGCCAGCAAAAATGGAGCTTGGGAGGGCTGGTCGTAGCCGTCCCAGGCTCTATTTTCAGCCATGACAGCCTCCTGTAGCCTTCTGTCAGTGAAAATGGAGCTTGTGGGGGCCCCATGTGCCTCCCAAGTTCCATTTTTGCTGACAGAAGGCTGCAGGAAAACATTTATTTGTTTGTTTGTTTGTTTGTTTGTTTGTTTGTATGCCCCCCTTCTCCTTAGACTCAGGGTGGCTTACACGTTCGCAATCACACATTTTTAACAGAGCCAGCATATTGCCTCCACAATATTCCCTCCACAATCTGGGTCCTTATTTTCCCCACTTCAGAAGGATGGAAGGCTGAGTCAACCTTGAGCCGGTGATGAGATTTGAACCGCTGACCTACAGGTCTACAGTCAGCTTTAGTGGTTTGCAGTGCTGCACTCTACCTGCTGTGCCACCTCGGCTCAGCATTATGACTTTAAATGGAGCTCAGGAGCCTGTTTTTGCAGATGCAGCACTCAGGCTGCCACAGGCACCCCTGACATGAGTAACGTCAAGCTAGCCATGCATTCTCATGCAATCCCTGAGGTCAAACACAACCCTTATGTAGCCCTCAATGTGAGATCGAGTGTTACTTGTTTTACTGCCTTAGGAAGGATGGAAGGCTGAGTCAACCTGGAGCCTGGTGAGATTTGAACTGCCAAATTGTAGGCAGCCAGCAGTCAGCAGTAGCAGCCTGCAGTACTGCACTCTAACCACTGCGCCACTGTGACTCTTGCAACACATAGAAGGAAACCATTTATGTCCTGCATTTTTCTCTTTTGTTTCTCCTCCAGGGCGCCTGATCTTTGACAACCTCAAGAAATCCATTGCTTATACCTTGACCAAGAACATCCCTGAGCTGACCCCTTACTTGATCTACATCACCGTCAGTGTCCCTCTTCCTCTTGGCTGCATCACCATCCTCTTTATCGAGCTGTGCACAGACATTGTGAGTCCTAAAGCAGTGTTTTTCAACCAGTGTGCCGTGGCACACTAGTGTGCCGCGAGACATGGTCAGGTGTGCCGCGAAGCTCAGAGAAAGAAAACAAGAGAGAGAGAAAGAAAGAAAGAAAACAAGAGAGAAAGAAAGAAAGAGAGAGAAAGAAAGAGAAAGAGAACAAGAGAGAGAGCAAGAGAGAGAGAAAGAGAGGGAGGGAAGGTGGGAGAGAGAAAGACATAGAGGGAGGGAGGGAGGGAGAGAGAAAGAGAGCAAAAAAAAGAGGAAAGAAGGAAGACAGAAAGAAAGAGGGATGGAGAGAGAAAAAAGAGGAAGGGAGAGAAAGAGGGAGAGAGAAATAGAGCAAAAGGGAGGAAGAGAGAGAATTTTTTTGTCCAATATTTTTTTAGCCGCCCCCCCCCCCACTCAATGTGCCCCATGGTTTTGTAAATGTAAAAAATGTGCCGCGGCTCAAAAAAGGTTGAAAATCACTGTCCTAAAGGAAGCAGAATAAGAGATACCACCACCCCTCTAAACCATCTTTAATTTTGTGGATGTATAAGCCACTTCTTTTGAAACAAACTTCATCCTGGCTTAGCCTGAAGGGTTAACCCAACCTGTTTAAGGCAATATCACTGGTGCATTCACACAACACACTAAACCCATTAAGCCAGTGGCTGCATTTATGGGTTATAAAGTGGGTTATTTTTCTTAATAGTTTAATTTTGAGGTAGCTAACCAATTTAGGCCAATTTAATAAGAGTTGGAAGGGACCTTGGAGGTCTTCTAGTCCAACCCCCTGCTAGGCAGGAAACCCTACACCACTTCAGACAGATGGTTATCCAACATCTGCTTAAAAACTTCCAGTGTTGGGGCATTCACAACTTCTGGAGGCAAGATGTTCCACGGATTAACTGTTGACTGTCAGAACATTTCTCCTTAGTTCTTACTTCTCTCCTTGTTTAGTTTCCACCCATTGCTTCTTGTTCTGCCCTCAGGTCCTTTGGAGAATAGCTTGACTCCCTCTTCTTTGTGGCAACTCCTGAGATATTGGAACACTGCTATCATGTCTCCCCTGGTCCTTCTTATCATTAAACTAGCCATGCCCAGTTCCTGCAACCATTCTTCATATGTTTTAGCCTCCAGTCCCCTAATCCTCTTTGTCGCTCTTCTCTGCACTTTTACTAGAGTCTCAATATCCTTTTTGCATCGTGGCGACCAAAACTGAATGCAGTATTCCACACATTTAGCCTAATTGGTTAGGATGGTCAAGGTAAACCCAAGTGATACAAAGTGGTACCTCTACTTACGAGCTTAATTCGTTCCATGACCAGGTTCTTAAGTAGAAACGTTTGAAAGAAGAAACAATTTTTCCTATAGGAATCAATGTAAAAGCAAATAATGCAATGTACAGGGAGGGTGGAGGCCCTGTTTCCTCCCAGGAGATTCCTGGAGAGGCCCCATGGAGGCTTCTCCCTGCCTTTTCCAGCCCTGTTTCCTCCGAGGAGATTCCTGGAGAGGCCCCACAGATGCTTCTCCCCATCTTTTCTGGCTGTTTCCTCCCAGGAGATTCCTAGAGAGGCCCTGCCTTTTCTGGTTACAATATCGGAGGCTCGGGTTTGTAAGCGGGAAATGGTTCTTGAGAAGAGGCAAAAAAATCTTGAACATGGTTCTTATCTAGAAAAGTTCGTAAGTAGAGGCATTCGTAGGTAGAGGTACCACTGTACTAGGTTAAGTGTGTTGCATGAATCCAACCTTAGAGTTCAAGTTTCAAGTTTCAAGTTTTACTGGATTTATATGCTGCCCCTCTCCGAAAACTTGGGGCAGCTAACAGCAATCATAGACAATATACAATAATAATCCACTACTAAAAGCAAATTAAAGCCCCTTAATATAGAAAACCAAACACACATACAAACATACCATGCATACCATTGTAACGGCCTGGGGGGAGAAGAAATCTTAATTCCCCCATGCCTGGCGGCAGAGGTGGGTTTTAAGTAGTTTACGAAAGGCAAGGAGGGTGGGGGCCATTCTAATCTCTGGGGGGAGTTGGTTCCAGAGGGCCGGGGCCGCCACAGAGAAGGCTCTTCCCCTGGCTCCCGCCAAGCGACATTGTTTAGTTGACGGGAGAGATTTAAAGCCTGCGCTTGCTCCAAAAGGTTTTCATCCACCATCCAAAAGTTTCAGAGTCCATCATAGCACGTCTGGAGTGAATTTAACCCTGCCCTTGTATGTCAAATGCTTATTTTGGATATTCTGTCTTCCCCCATAGTTCCCCTCGGTTTCACTGGCCTATGAAAAGGCTGAGAGCGACATCATGCACCTGAAGCCCCGAAACCCTCGACGGGACCGCCTGGTCAACGAAGCCCTAGCTGTCTATTCCTATTTCCAGATTGGTATGAACGCATGCAAAGAAGGCGCCACCTAGTGGTTAGAGCTAACCAAAGAGAGAATGCATTTGCTAGAAAGCGATGTGCTTTTTAAAATTAAACTTTAAAATAAGCCTCCAAAGTTCTTTTTTTTTTTAAAGATACCTTACTAGAATATGTTTTAATTAGCCTTATCCAACAGAGGTCTCTCCAGATGGATCAGGGGGACTATATCTCCTACACCAGTAGGGAATTCTAGGTACTGGAGTCCCAAAAACGTATCAGGAAAGACTTAATGAACTCAATCTGTATAGTCTGGAGCAGTGTTTTTCAACCAGTGTGCTGTGGCACACTAGTGTGCCGCGAGACATGGTCAGGTGTGCCGCGAAGAAGAAAGCTCAGGTTCTGGTCTCACAACTTTTTGCTGAGAGAGAGAGAAAGAGAGAAAGAGAGAGAAAGAAAGAGAGAGAGAAAGAGAGTGTGAGAGAGAGAGAAATCAAGAGAGAGAGAGAAAAGAGAGAAAAAGAAAGAAAGAGTGAGAAAGAAAGAGAGAGAGAAAAGGAGAGGAAAGGAGAGAGAGAGAAATGAGCAAAAAGGGGAGGAAAAAAGAGAAATGAGAAAATGATTGAGACAGAGAATGAGAGGAAAGAGAGAGAAACAAAAGAGAGAGAGAAGTGACTCTTGATTTAAAGCATATGATAAAAAGCACCCAAAGAATAAGAGGAAAAAACCCAGCCCTCACCTGTTTTTGGAAATGTTTCAAGAGTGTGTATATACACACACACACACAAGGGTGGGGAGGAGACAGGGATTGAAAAAGAGAGGAGAGTGTCTTGGGCATAGTTCCCTCTAAGCTGAGCAGGTGAGCAATCACTCACTTAAAAATCATCAACTCAGAGTTTTCCAAACCTGCCCAGAAGCCGAGAGGGAAATTTTATTATTATTTCTGTGTCGCCCAGTCCCGAAGGGACTGCCGCTCAGACACTATACTTTTCCGCCCACCCCCAAAAAAATGTAGAGAGAACACTGGTCTTTGGGTGTCATTTTGTGTCATTTTGGTTGGTGGTATGCCCCAGGATTTTGTAAATGTAAAAAATGTGCCACGGCTCAAAAAAGGTTGAAAATCACTGGTCTGGAGGACAGAAGGAAAAGGGGGGACATGATCGAAACATTTAAATATGTTAAAGGGTTAAATAAGGTTCAGGAGGGAAGTGTTTTTAATAGTAAAGTGAACACAAGAACAAGGGGACACAATCTGAAGTTAGTTGGGGGAAAGATAAAAAGCAACATGAGAAAATATTATTTTACTGAAAGAGTAGTAGATCCTTGGAACAAACTTCCAGCAGACGTGGTTGGTAAATCCAGTCACTGAATTTAAACATGCCTGGGATAAACATATATCCATTGTAAGATAAAATACAGGAAATAGTATAAGGGCAGACTAGATGGACCATGAGGTCTTTTTCTGCCGTCAGTCTTCTATGTTTCTATGTTTCTAGGATGCTGGGTTAGAAAAGGACATCAAAATTAGGGCTAGAGTTTACAAGATTCAATACAGTACCTGTGGGGAGCACCAGGTCCTGACAAATAACCTTTTTAAAATGCTGCAAAGTGGCATTTGTAGGGTCATTTCAATGGCCGTATTAAAATAAAAATAGATGGAAAAGAGACAAGCCAGGAAATTATTATTATTATAAATATACCATCCTGCCTAGAAGCCAGAAGATAAGATTTATTTATTTATTTATTTATTTATTTATTATTTAGATTTGTATGCCGCCCCTCTCCGCGGACTCGGGGCGGCTCACAGCAAAATATAACAAATCGTAACAAATCCAAATCAATTTAAAATATTTTTAAAAGTTTAAAAAGAACCCCATTTACTAACAAGCACGCACACAAACATACCATGCATAAATTGTAGATGCCCGGGGGAGGTGTTTCAGTTCCCCCATGCCTGACGGCAAAGGTGGGTTTTAAGGAGTTTACGGAAGGCAGGGAGAGTAGGGGCAGTTCTAATCTCTGGAGGGAGTTGGTTCCAGAGAGTTGGGGCCGCCACAGAGAATTCCCCTGGGGCCCGCCAACCGACATTGTTTAGTTGACGGGACCCGGAGAAGGCCCGCTCTGTGGGACCTAATCGTGGTGATAAGGACCATCCTTGTGAGTTGGAAGAGAGAGCAAGGCGCTACTTTCTTACTTTACCACATTTGGTGAATGTGCCTACAATATACCTCTACTTAAGAACTTAATTTGTTCCATGACCAGGTTCTTAACTAGAAAAGTTTGTAAGTAGAAGCAATTTTTCCCATAGGAATCAATATAAAAGCAAATTATGCATGCAAACCCATTAGGAAAGAAAGAAAAGCTCGGAATTTGGGTGGGAGGAGGAGGAGGAAGAAGAGGAGGACAGTAGCTGCCAAAGGAAGAAGGGGAGGGGAGGTGAATCAAACAAATACAAAACTTTAAGGCTTAAAAAAAAAAAAGAGCCGGTGAGGAGGAGCACGCGCTCCTCTGGCAGCCCAGAAAAGCCTAAAATGACCGGGATTAAAGGGGGAATGGCAGGAAACTGGCTGGGCCTTCGTGCCGCTTTCAAATTTCCTGGGAAATTTTTCCGGGCTTGGGTTCTTTTCTTTCTTTTTAATTAATATTTTTATTGATTTTTATAATATAAAACACACACACAACATATAACATGTGCTCAGTGATCCCACCACCAGACAATCTATCATACCCCACCACCAGTTGGGGCTATTTCTTGTATAAATCATTTAAACCCAAGAGTGAAATATTTCTTTACATATTATTTATTTATTTATTCATTCATTCATTCATTTAATTATTTAATTATTCATTCATTCATTCATTCAATTTTTATGCCGCCCTTCTCTTTAGACTCACGGCGGCTTACAACATGTTAGCAATAGCACTTTTTAACAGAGCCAGCATATTGCCCCCACAATCCGGGTCCTCATTTTATCCACCTCGGAAGGATAGAAGGCTGAGTCAATCTTGAGCCGGGGATGAGATTTGAACCGCTGACCTTCAGATCTACAGTCAGCTTCAGTGGCCTGCAGTACAGCACTCTACCTGCTGCGCCACCCCGGCTCTTATAGAGTGATTCCAACTTGTTTCTTATAGCTTGGTCTCAGATCCTACTCGCCATATATCGTCTTACCTTGTCCCATCGCCCCATCAGCTGTTGCAAATCAGTTTCATTAATCAAATTCATCCTTCTATCCATAATCTCGAATTGAATGTGGTCCACCATATACCTATACCAATTTTGCATTGTCCATTTTGTCGCATCTTTCCACCCCAAGACTATTACTGCCTGAGCGCTTCTGGGCTCGGGTTCTTAAGTAATAATAATAATAATAATAATAATAATAATTATTATTATTATTATTATTATTATTATTATTTATTAGATTTGTATGCCGCCCCTCTCTGAAGACTCGGGGCGGCTCACAACAACGATAAAAACAATATTATACTGGCACAAATCTAATATTAAAAAAACTAAAAACCCTATCATAATTAAAAACCAAACAGCACATACATACCAAACATAAATTATAATAAGCCTGGGGGAAAGATGTCTCAAATCCCCCATGCCTGGCGGTATAGGTAGATCTTAAGTAGTTTACGGAAGACAAGGAGGGTGGGAGCAGTTCTAATCTCCGGGGGGAATTGATTCCAGAGGGCCGGGGCCGCCACAGAGAAGGCTCTTCCCCTGGGGCCCGTCAGACGACATTGTTTAGTCGACGGGACCTGGAGAAGTCCAACTCTGTGGGACCTTATCGGCCGCTGGGATTCGTGCGGTAGCAGGCGGTTCCTGAGAAAATACATGACGACCAGTCATTAAAGTAGAAAATGGTTCTTGAGAAGAGGCGAAAAGATCTTGAACACCCGGTTCTTATCTAGAAAAGTTCTTAGGTAGAGGTACCACTGTGCTGTCAAAACGTGCTCACCCAACCATTGAAACCCCCTGGTTTATAAATCTGATGCTAAGGCTCAGGAATGCAACACAACTTGTGGTGTTTTGCCTTGCAGGAGCCATCCAGTCATGTGCTGGCTTTGTTGATTACTTCACCGCCATGGCGCAAGAGGGCTGGTTCCCACTGAAGTGCGTACGGCTTCGAGCCGACTGGGAGAATGACCATATCCAGGACGTTCAAGACAGCTACGGCCAAGAGTGGGTGAGTAGAGAAGAGGAAGACAAACCCAATTCCCAACCTGATGTCCCAATTGTTGCAACTCAGGACTATTTATATCACAGGTTGTGTGTTTACCCAACCTGGTGTTCTGTCGGGCTCTCTGGTAGAATCCTCCCAAAAATTCACAGGTACAAATTTCAGACACACACACGTTTGAAAATTCAAAACAATGTTCTTTATACTGAAAATTCACTTAAACAAAGCCCTCTTTTGGTATAGCAAAGAGCACTCGTCTCCAAACAAACTGGTAATTTGTACAAGTCCCTTATCAGTTCTGTGATACTTAGCTTGCAGCTGTGAGGCCATTCACAGTCCTTCTTTCTTCACAAAGTGAAACACACTTTGCTCTGGTTTAAGTTTCAAAGCGGGGAAAAATCAGCACACAAAAAGTCGAAGTCAGTAAAGCAGTCACGAAACACAACGATCAGATAATCCTCCACAATGGCCAAACCCACAGGCTGCTATTTATAGCAGCCTCACTAATGACCACAGCCCCACCCAACCACAGGTGGCCTCATTTTCTTTGATAATAATCTCTCAGTTGTTGCTGCCTATGCATCGCTCTCGGCATGCGTAGCTGTATCATTAACTCTTGTTCTGAATCCAAGGAGGAGCTAGATAATTGATCTCCGTCTGAGCTGTCTGCCACACTCTCCTCCTCCCTGTCCCTCATGTCTTCTTGGTCAGAGGAGCCTTCATCAGCAGATTCCACCGGGGGCAAAACAGGCCTGCAGTCTCCCCCACATCCACAGTCCTTGGGGCAGGAGCTGGGCCAGAGCTAACCAAAACACCTGGTAACTGGGAATGTTCCGGATGATACCTTGATTAGATTTGTTTACTTTTAGCTTCTTTGCATGAATTGGTAGAACGCTCCCACTATCACTTACAGGGCAGGTCACTAGCAGTAGTGGGCAGCAGCCGGAACAACCACTCCGTCCTGGTAGGAAATTCCGGGATGCACACATAGCTGCGCATCCCCGACACGTGCAAGCGTGCCCCCACGTGAGATTTGACTTCTGCATGTGCAAAAATCTCATATGAGGATGCTCACGCAAGTGAGATCTCGGTGATTTTTTGCTTCCGCACATGTGCGCAACCACTGGATGTGCGCATGCCCGCGACAGCCTCAGAGTGCTCGCCAGTAGTGCCGAAGACGAGCGGCCCTTTCCTGGCCACTAGTACAGAGAATAAACCCCACTCCCTTCTAACATTGATGATGTTACCTGGTTAGGCAATGAAATACAGTAGTACATCTAGATACGAGCTGCTCTACATGCAAGTATTTCAAGATACGAGCCAGGAGGGGAGAGACATTTCTGTTCTACTCCCGAGCTGAAATTCAGGATACGAACCGAGCGTCCGCTAGGTGGCGCAAGAATCCTTGCTTTTGGTTATCTGGAAGGGGGGGAAAGTTATTTGTTCCAGAATATGAGTTGCCTCGAGATACAAGCTCCCTTATGGAACGAATTATGCTCGTATCTAGGGGTACTACTGTATCTGCAAGAAAACCATCAAACTCGGGGAAGACCAAGACCACCACCGTTCAACCCTGAGCTGCAGATATTGTACGAGTAAATATTCTATACTGTCTTAGAACCAGGGCTGAAATGCTATCGGTTCAGACCAATTTGGGCGTACCCATAGCGGTGGCTGCTGGTGGTTCTGAGATGAGCCGGCGCAGCAGGTAGATATGCAGGCCACTGAGGCTGACTGTAGATCTGTAGGTCAGCTTTTCAAATCTCATCACCGGCTCAAGGTTGACTCAGCCTTCCATCCTTCTGAGGTGGGTCAAATGAGGACCTGTATTGTGGGGGCCATAGGCTGGCTCTGTTAAAAAGTGCTATTGTTAACATGTTGTAAGCCGCTCTGAGTCTAAGGAGAAGGGCGGCATAGAAATTGAATGAATGAATGAATGAATGTATTTATTAATTAATTAATTAATTAATTAATTAATTAATTAATTAGATTTGTATGCCGCCCCTCTCAGAAGACTCGGGGTGGCTAACAACAATAAAAAAGACAATGTGAACAAATCTAATATTAAAAATAATCTTAAAAACCCCAATTTAAAGAACCAATCATTCATGCAAGCATACCATGTATAAATTCTATAAGCCTAGGGGGAAGGGAAAATTTCAATTCCGCCGTGCCTGACGACAGAGGTGGGTTTTAAGGAGCTTGCGAAAGGCAAGGAGGAATGAATGAATGAATGAATAAACAAACAAATAAACAAACCATAGCGATAGCCCACCTGCCCAGGCTTCACCATTTTCTTGTTTTAACTCTCTGCGCATGCGGAAAGCATTCTGCGCATACTCAGAGGGTGAAAAAACACTGAGATGGCGGCCCGTGCTTCTGAACTTGTAGGGAAGGTAAATAGATTTCACCGCTGTTTAGAACCTTAAAAATATTTAAGTTCTCGGAGTTATTTAATGGCTGGTCGTCATGTATTGAATTTGTCTTCATATCATCACCTTTCCTTTCTCTTCTCAGACATTTGGACAACGTCTTTACCAAGAGTACACCTGTTATACCGTCTTCTTCATCAGCATTGAGATGTGCCAGATTGCAGATGTGCTTATCCGCAAGACTCGTCGACTTTCTGTCTTCCAGCAAGGATTCTTCAGGTAGATCACACCTCCGGCAGCTGCAAGTGCTAGTCTGGCACAGCTAGGAACAGCATCTTTCAAATTCATGTCTTTTATATTGTGATACTATACAGTGTTCCCTCACTTTTCGCGGGGGATGCGTTCTGAGACCGCCCGCGAAAGTTGAATTTCCGCGAAGTAGAGATGCGGAAGTAAATACACTATTTTTGGCTATGAACAGTATCACAAGCCTTCCCTTAACACTTTAAACCCCTAAATTGCAATTTTCCATTCCCTTAGCAACCTTTCAGATTATTACTCACCATGTTTCTTTATTAACGTTTATTTAAAAAAATATTTATTAAAGGCAGACGAAAGTTTGGCGATGACATATGACGTCATCGGGTGGGAAAAACCGTGGTATAGGGAAAAAATCCGCGAAGTATTTTTTAATTAATATTTTTGAAAAACCGTGGTATAGCCGTTTCACGAAGTTCGAACCCGCGAAAATCGAGGGACCACTGTACATCAAAACAAAGGGATAGTAGCCAATGGTTGATTCGAGAGATTTACAGCAATATGATCACTGAACAAAGTATTAATATGAAGGAACCCTCAGGATAGTCCAGCAACTCGGTTCTCACGTTGTTAAGCTATCCAAACAAAAGTTGAAATAGGCTGTAACCTTGAATCCACTTGGCTCCCTGAAGAACTGGTACTGGTATTGGAAAAGTGCTATTTATAATGTAATACAGGAAGGATTACAGATATCCTAAATGTCTAAGGAGATTCTTACTAGAAATAATGTTCCCAGTAGGCAAATGGCACAAAGTTTAAACTTTGCTGATAGATTCTACAGCTGAGCTCTTTCTTCTTAACTTTTCCAACCCAACAAATTCAACTTGTTGTCCAACCTCCTGTTCTCATTCTTAGTTTTTAAATTTCTCTTGGTTGGAGAGTGTTTTCCTGATGAAATGACGTTAGTGATGGGCAAATCTGAATCAAGCACGAGTCCAGAGGATAAGCTCCTTTCCCAGAAAAATCACCAAAGCATTTTGCTACTTTCCCCACCACAAGATCAAATTTGAGTTCTCCCTAAATTTGACCATTTGGGGAAATTCAACAACAAAGTAGGGATTTTTCTTACCCTTGAATTGGCTGCTTTCCACTCAGTGATCCAGTTCTGCCAATGATCAATTGACCATCACCCAAATCTGGTCGATCCAAAGCAGAAATCAAGAACAGCTAAATACCTTCCATCCAACCCTACTCATCTCTTTATTTTATTTATTTATTTTATTGGATTTGTATGCCGCCCCTCTCCGTATACTCAGGGCGGCTAACAACAATAATAAAAAACAACATGTAACAATCCAATTAATAAAACAACTAAAACCCCGTATTATAAAACCAAACATACACACAAACATACCATGCATAACTTGTAATGGCCTAGGGGGAAGGAATATCTTAACTCCCCCATGCCTGGCGGCATAAGTGAGTCTTGAGTAGTTTACGAAAGACAGGGAGGGTGGGGGCAGTTCTAATCTCCGGGGGGAGTTGGTTACAGCGGGCCGGGGCCACCACAGAGAAGGCTCTTCCCCTGGGGCCAGCCAAACGACATTGTTTAGTCGACGGGACCCGGAGAAGGCCAACTCTGTGGGACCTTATCGGTCGCTGGGATTTGTGCGGTAGCAGGCGGTTCCGGAGGTAATCTGGTCCAATGCCATGTAGGGCTTTAAAGGTCATGACCAACACTTTGAATTGTGACCAGAAACTGATCGGCAGCCAATGCAAGCCACGGAGTGTTGAAGAAACGTGGGCGAATCTTGGAAGCCCCACGATGGCCCTCGCGGTTGCGTTCTGCACGATCTGAAGTTTCCGAACACTTTTCAGAGGTAGACCCATGTAGAGCGCGTTGCAGTAATCGAACCTCGAGGTGATGAGGGCATGAGTGACTGTGAGCAATGACTCCCTGTCCAAATAGGGCCGCAACCGGTGCACCAGGCGAACCTGGGCAAACGCCCCCCTCGCCACAGCCGAAAGATGATGTTCCAATGTCAGCTGTGGATCGAGGAGGACGCCCAAGTTGCGAACCCTCTCTGAGGGGGTCAGTAGTCCCTCCCCCCAGTGTAATGGACGGACAGATGGAATTGTCCTTGGGAGGCAAGACCCACAGCCACTCCGTCTTGTCTGGGTTGAGTTTGAGTTTGTTGACACCCATCCAGGCCCCAACAGCCTCCAGGCACCGGCACATCACTTCCACTGCTTCGTTGACTGGACATGGGGTGGAGATGTATAACTGGGTACCATCTTTCTCTTTCAGAAATAAGGTCTTGGTGACTGCTATTGTGTTCCAGATCTGTGTGGGCTGCTTCCTCTGTTACTGCCCTGGGATGCCTAATATCTTCAACTTCATGCCCATACGGTAAGATTTTTTTTTACATGTTGGTATTCTAACAAGATAAAACCACCTCTCAAAAGTTCTCATGAAGGCATGCTATAGAGCAGAGCTAGTTAGAAAAGCCGCCTCTGAACCTGTCTCCCCAAAACCTGACAAACGTGATTTTGTGTGACTTGTTTTGTGATGCATTGTGGTTTGCAAGAGATGGCTTTCAATACTATACACTGAAAGTTGCCAGGATCCTCCGTATAAGGATCCTAGCAACTTGGGCAGACATATATCAGCAAACCAAGGTTCTCTTATTTATTATTTATTTATTATTTATTATTTAGATTTGTATGCCGCCCCTCTCCGCAGACTCGGGGCGGCTCACAACAAAGTGAAAAACAATTTATAACAAATCTAAATTTCTACTAAAAACATTTTAAAAACCCCATTTTCTAAACACACATACATACACACATACCATTCATAAATTGTATATGCCCGGGGGAGATGTCTCAGTTCCCCCATGCCTGACGACACAGGTGGGTCTTAAGGAGCTTACGAAAGGCAAGGAGAGTAGGGGCAGTTCTAATCTCCGGGGGGAGTTGGTTCCAGAGGGTCGGGGCCGCCACAGAGAAAGCTCTTCCCCTGGGGCCCGCCGACATTGTTTAGTTGACGGGACCCGGAGAAAGCCCACTCTGTGGGACCTAATTGGTCTTCCCACATTCTTGCTTCTCTCCTTCCATTGTAAGATATCGCTACACACACAGCATGGCTATAAATCTCAGTTCTCCAGACACTTTACCCTTCATTCGGGAATTAGCTAACTCAGCAAAAGAATTCCCAGACGAAACCCAATAATCTCGACTAATCACACAAAAAATAAAAGATGACGCAGAAAGATATAAATTTGTGCATCGCAGAGATATCAATGGCTGTATTTATATATCTGATTTAGAACATATATCTCCTTTGTAACAGGAGCTAAAGGCAATTCTTTTCCCCAAACAATAACCCTGTGAGGTAGGAAAGGTTGAGAAGAGGGGGGCTAGCTCAAAGTTGAGAGGAGGAGGTCTAGCCCAAAACATAAAAGGAAGCTTCTATAGCTGAAGGTTAATTAGAATTTGGGTCACTCCATTTCTGGTCTGTTGTGATTCCGTCTGAGGCCCCTCAGGGAACGGCTGATCCTCTGCCGGCTTCCTGCTCAGAGGGGGAGGATGAGGAACAGGAGGTTCAGGCAGACGGGGAGGAGGAATCTCAGGCTGAGGGAGAGGGAGGACAGCCAGAGTCCCCCGAGAGGGAGCACTCCCCAGCAAGCAGCCTGGATTCCTTAGATGAAAATGCACAAGCAATCATCGATCTCCGGCAGAGAAGAGCAACACAACGAAGGGGACAATTAGCCAGGTACTTTCAGCACTAAAGAGGCAACAGCTGGGTTTGGGTGTGGTGCTCTCTGGAAAGGCTGAAAAGGCAGACCCACCCTTCCTGGCTTGTGGAGTATTATCTTTGGGAGTCCTGGGACCTGGCTATGATCTTTGGCGTCTTGGAATTCTGGTTTGTGACTTTGAATACTGAAACCTTGGGGGGGAAAGGTGTGGGTCTTATTCTCTACAGTGGTGGGTGTGCCAGCAAGAAGTCTGCTGTATTGTCTGGCCGTCAGGACTCTGCTGTGAAGTCTCATAGCCTGCCTGTTGGGAAGAACAGGTTTTTCTCTGTGTTTATTTTTCAAACTATAAAGTGCTTTTGCTTTTACCAGCGTGTCTGGCTGCTTTTTCCAGTTGGTGTTGAAGTCTGGGGGCACCCAGACAGAACATGGTCCAACACCTTTACCAGTGTTTCCCACTTGCTCTCTTTAGGTTTATATTCTTTATACAGTGATGCCTCATGTTACAAACGCCTCGTCATACAAACTTTTCGAGATACAAACCCAGGGTTTAAGATTTTTTTGCCTCTTCTTACAAACTATTTTCACCTTACAAACCCACCGCCACCGCTGGGATGCCCCGTCTCTGGACTTCCGTTGCCAGCGAAGCACCCGTTTTTCCCCTTCCAGCAAGGGGAGACTCAGTGAAATCGCAGCATCGCAAAAACACAGAGGTCCGGAGGTGGGGTTTTGAGGACTTTGGTGTTTTTCCGATGCTGTGATTTCACTGATGCTCCCTTCGCTGGGAAACCCCACCTCTGGACTTCCGTTGCCAGCGAAGCGCTCATATTTGCGATGCTGGGATTCCCCTGCTGAGATTCCCCTGCAGCATTGCAAAAACACAGAAGTCTGGAGGTGGGGTTTCCCATGGAGGGGGGCCTCAGGGGAATCCCAGCAGTGCAAAAACGGGTGCTTCGTATGGCAAAAGGGGTGAATTTTGGCCTTGCACGCATTAATCGCTTTTCCATTGATTCCTATGGGAAACATTGTTTCATCTTACAAACTTTTCACCTTAAGAACCTCATCCCGGAACCAATTAAGTTTGTAAGACAAGGTATCACCGTATATATATACAAATCATTTCATGTTTCACAAATCATTTCATGTTTCACAAATCATTTCATGTTTCCTTAGGAGACACCACCTCACATCTTAGAAATCCTCACTCAACTTTCTCTAATACCTATTTTCTTCGAGCTGCACTTCCACTGTCTATTGTTTCTTCCATCCCATCAAACATTCAGATATTTAAATGCAGCAAAGCAATTTACACATCACCTTATTCAACAGGAAGTACAGGCACAGGGAAAGACATTGAGGAGTTAAAGAGCTAGAAGGCTACAGCTTAATCACCCTGATCCAATTCTCTCTTTTAGCTAAGTGGTAGAAAGCAAATCCTCTCACAAGAGGGAATTTCCTGCAGCTCAGCACCAAGGACAGCAGCTACTACAGCCCTACATTACTACTGCCTCTTTTTCCTGTGACCTAGCAGGAAAAAAACCCACATCAAAAACTGAAAAACAACAGCTTTGGGACATATTTGTGTGACAGAACAACGCTCAATTCCTGTCTGTGTCAAGCCACGTCATTCAAAGACAATTTAGTCCAGCAGGCTAACTTTTGAAGCTATTACACTCAACTTTATCCATTCTTTTGTTTCCCTCATCCCATCTAGATTCCAATGGTGGTTAGTGCCTATGCCATTTGGTCTTCTCATCTTTGTGTATGATGAAATCCGAAAATTGGGAGTCCGTAGACACCCCGGAAGTAAGTTACAAGAATGGGTAGAGAGGAGGGTGGTTCAAGTTGACATAAGGTTCACAGTAGGCTTGTTTCAGGCATCGTCTACTTGCAATTCCCAATCATGGAAGACTCAGAAATACTACTAGAAATCTTTTAAGGGTACACCTCTTTGTATGTCCATTGTCTGACAAACTGCTATAGGCATCAGTGATACCATCATCACCCCAATATAAAACATAGCAATGTAGAACTACCGTGTTTCCCCGAAAGTAAGACAGTGTCTTACTTTCTTTTTACCCCCAAAAGCCCCACTACGTCTTACTTTCGGGGTATGTCTTACATTGGAAAAAAATTGAAAGGGTCGCGTTCCCGAAGGCATCTCCCCAGAGTCCAGAAGGGCAGCCGCGGGACAGGAGCCTCGTGAGCCCTTTTCCAAGTTCAACCTCAGGGCTCCAAGCGGCGTGCACGCGTGGAGCCACAGACGCGTGTCGGGGAAGCGTGTGTCTGGAGGGGAGGAGCAGCTCTGCGCAGTTGGGCAGCCCCACCTGCCTGCCGGAAAGGAGGCGGGCGAAGGAGGGCGCAGCTACGGCCGCTCGCCTCGGAGCTGGTCGGCCTCGCTGGCCGCTTGCAGCCGAGCCTCGGCAGGACTCGGTTGCTGGGACGAGCGCCTTTGCTGCAAGCCGCCGCCCGCTCGGCTCACTTCGGACCAGCGCCGTCCTTCGCTTTGCCAAGCCGGGGAAGAGGCGGTGGCGCCGCGGCGAGGGCGAGGGGCGTGTGGGGAGCTTGGAAGCGACGTCATTGGGCTCCCCCCCCAGCAATACCCCCGTGTTTCCCCGAAAGTAAGACATATGTCTTACTTTCGGGGTAGGGCTTATATTAGCCAACCCCCCTGAAACCCCCAATACGTCTTACAATCGGGGGGGTCTTACTATCGGGGAAACAGGGTAGCAGGCTGATAAAATAAAATAAAAAAACAGTAGCAACAATGTCCTCAACAATTTACACATTAGCCAACCTAATGTGAAAATTGTTTGAGTGTTTAAGACTTGATATATAATTGTAACTATGAAAGACAATATCTATATGTTTGTATAGGTCGTGTTTTGTTTTTGTTTTCTGGTATTTATGTATTTTTGCCATAATGTAAATACAGTGTTCCCTCGACTTCCGTGGGGGAAGCGTTACGAGACCACCCGCAAAAGTTGAATTTCCGCGAAGTAGAGATGCGGAAGTAAATACACTATTTTTGGCTATGGACAGTATCACAAGCCTTCCCTTAACACTTTAAACCCCTAAATTACCATGTCCCAGTCCCTTAGCAACCATTTAGATTATTACTCGCCATGTTTATTTATTAAAGTTTATTAAAAAAAATATTTATTAAAGGCGGACGAAAGTTTGGCGATGACATCTGGCGTCATCGGGCGGGAAAAACCATGGTACAGTAGTACCTCTAGATACGAGCTGCTCCACATGCGAGTATTCCAAGTTACGAGCCACAAGGGGAGAGAAATTTCTGTTCCAGACCCGAGCTCAAATTCGGGATACGAGCCGAGCGTCCACTAGGTGGCGCAAGCATCCTTGCTTCTGGTTATCTCGGAGGGGGAAAACAAAGTCTAAAGCCATTTGTTCCAGATACGAGTTGTTCGACATACAAGCTCCCTTCTGAAACGAATTAAACTCGTATCTAGAGGTACTACTGTATAGGGGGGAAAACGGCGAAATATTTTTTTAATTAATATTTTTGAAAAACCGTGGTATAGACTTTTCGCGAAGTTTGAACCCGTGAAAATCGAGGGAACACTGTAATGATTAAAGATTATTTTACAGGATACCATAATCACCCTTGACCTGACCCCCATGTTGTTTCTTTCCTCCAGGTTGGTGGGACAAAGAACTTTACTATTAAAGATGAAACTCCAGGCACAAATACGTACTGGCACGGTTTGTGCTGCCTGGGATGCTCCCTGTGGGTGCAAAATACTACAGTAAGAAGGAACCTAGGATTTGCTCTCTTCATTAGCTACAACTTCAACCGAGCTTGCTGAATTTCTTACCCTTCCTGTGATGAAGTTTCAAGTTTCAAGTTTTATTGGATTTATATGCCGCCCCTCTCCGAAAACTCGGGGCGGCTAACAACAATCATGAAAATATACAATAAAATCCAACACTAAAGGCAAATTAAAACCCCTTAATATATAAAAACCAAACATACATACAAACATACCATGTATACAGTTGTAACGGCCTAGGGGGTGAAAAAAGTCTTAATTCCCCCATGCCTGGCGACAGAGGTGGGTTTTAAGTAGCTTACGAAAGGCAAGGAGGGTGGGGGCAATTCTAATCTCTGGGGGGAGTTGGTTCCAGAGGGCCGGGGCCGCCACAGAGAAGGCTCTTCTCCTGGGTCCCGCCAAGCGGCATTGTTTAGTTGACGGGACCCGGAGAAGACCCACTCTGTGGGACCTAACTGGCCGCTCCATATTCCACATGTCCTGATCCAGCTACTCTGGGACTAGAATCTGCCAATCGTCAAGAAAAGAACACAAGAACAAGGGGACACAATCTGAAGTTAGTTGGGGGAAAGATCAAAGGCAACATGAGAAAATATTATTTTACTGAAAGAGTAGTAGATCCTTGGAACAAACTTCCAGCAGACGTGGTAGATAAATCCACAGTAACTGAATTTAAACATGCCTGGGATAAACATATATCCATCCTAAGATAAAATACAGAAAATAGTATAAGGGCAGACTAGATGGACCAGGAGGTCTTTTTCTGCCGTCAGACTTCTATGTTTCTAAAAATATTTGGGAATGCAGATATCCAAAAGCCCGATTGGGCTTATTATCAGAGGATGCCTTATTTGGGGGGAAAGAGGATACATAACAGGTTTCAAACCCCAAAGCCTACAGACAGGGCAATATGATCCCAAGGAAGTGTAAATAGAGCAGTTTGAGTAAGTGGTTTGCCTCCATTTGGTCTCTCAATAGGAAAACTGGATTTTAAAAAAACACACACATGTAAGTCTGCGGAGAGGGGCGGCATACAAATCCAATAAATAATAATAATAATAATAATAATAATAATAATAATAATAATAATAATAATAATAATGCAATGGCATATTAGCATCACTTTCAACTTCTGCAGCTTACACAGAAGAACTCTCACACAGTGGATGAAAAGACAGCAGAGAAATTCATACATCAGCAAGCAGCCTCAGTTCAAGACAACCAGACAACTAAGCTATTTAAACATATTTTCCCATTCCTTCAAATTCTGATTACCCTATAGCACAATGGACTGCAATAAGAAAAAAACAGTAAGATATATGCCTCACGATAGCATCAGGCAAACATGACTTATATACTTGCACCATACTTTATGACGCAAGTAAATAATTTTGTTGTTTGCGTAATGGTGTTATTTTGAAATCATTTGCCAGTTATCAAATGGGCAGATCACACAACTACCACAAACCACCTCCTGTACTCGTGAGAGACTTCCCTTCCTTCATGGCTACCACCCTATGAATAAAAAGAATGACCCTTCCATCATTCTCTGGTCAATTCACTCACCAATGTGGAGGTGACTATAAGACTGGATTTAATTATTATTATTATTATTATTATTAGATTTGTATTAATCTCCGAAGACTCGGGGCGGCTAACAACAATATAAAAAGACAATGTAAACAAATCTAATATTAAAAACAATCTAAAAAACCCCAATTTAAAAAAACCCACATACATACAAGCATACCATGTATAAATTCTATAAGCCTAGGGGGAAGAGAAATTTCAATTCCCCCATGCCTGACGACAGAGGTGGGTTTTAAGGAGCTTGCAAAAGGCAAGGAGGGTGGGGGCAACTCTGATATCTCGGGGGAGCTGGTTCCAGAGGGTCGGGGCCGCCACAGAGAAGGCTCTTCTCCTGGGTCCCGCCAAACGACATTGCTTAGTCGACGGGACCCGGAGAAGGCCAACTCTGTGGGACCTAACCGGTCGCTGGGATTCGTGCGGCAGAAGGCGGTCCTGGAGATATTCTGGTCCGATGCCATGAAGGGCTTTCTAGGTCATAACCAACACTTTGAATTGTGACCGGAAATTGATCGGCAACCAATGCAGACTGCAGAGTGTTGGTGTAAATGGGCATGCCTTGGGAAGCCCATGATTGCTCTCACAGCTGCATTCTGCACGATCTGAAGTTTCCGAACACTTTTCAAAGGTAGCCCCATGTAGAGAGCGTTACAGTAGTCGAGCCTCGAGGTGATGAGGGCATGAGTGACTGTGAGCAGTGAGTCCCGGTCCAGATAGGGCTGCAACTGGTGCACCAGGCAAACCTGGGCAACGCCCCCGCCCCCTCTTAATGGTTTTTAAGAACCCAGTTCCTGCAGAAGAAAATACCCCGAGAGTCAGATTTTGGCCTAATATACTTCATCTAACTTGCTGATATTTATCAATTATTATTATCTTAAAAAGATTAAGTATTATATATGCCCTGGGACAAAAATGAGTGTTTCCGTTTCTGTTGCTTTACAAGAAGGAAGGGCAATTAGATATACCTGCACATGGAAGAGAAAGGTTTCCAAAGAATGTCACCATAATGCTCCCTAAATCTAGCCAGTTACATTGTTCACATTCCCTGAACAGAACAAAAATGGTTTGCAGAGTGAGAATTCTCTTGCTGGCAAGATCATGTAGAGAAGAGGGACTTCTCAAAGGAGCATGATTGGCAATATAACTACCTGGAACTACATCACAACATCTTCTGTCATGATGGCCTTTAGTGAAGGCAGCATCCATGCACTGTTGCCATAGGCAAGAAGAAAAATCAAGACCCACTTTATTATTATTATTATCTGCACGACAGGCCAAACCATAAAAGCCTTAATTTTAATTTTGCCATTTTATCCCCAGCTGCATACAGCTTTACCTGCAAATCTCTATATACCCCAAAGCCTAAACAACCTCAGCTTCAAATGTAATTCAAATGTTATTAAATTAAATTATTACTAAAATTCACTGTGCCTTTATCTTTGAGCTTCTCCAAACCCCATCCAGTTGTAGATTAGATAATAGAGCAATAGTTTCTATGAGGGAAGTACATCACGATACAAATGATGGCGCTTTAATACCACTGATGTACTTGCATCCAATGCAATAAATAAATGTTACCTTGTGTATGATGATCTCATGATGTGTTGTCATTTTTATGTTATTCTGGCTGGTTATGGATGCCGACGCAATAGAACTAAGACCGAACAGAGTAGGAAAATGAAATTATTGTGTATACAGTGTTCCCTCGATTTTCGTGGGGGATGCGTTCCGAGACCGCCCGCGAAAGTTGAATTTCCGTGAAGTAGAGATGTGGAAGTAAATACACTATTTTGGGCTATGAACAGTATCACATGCCATCCCTTAACACTTTAAACCCCTAAATTGCAATTTCCCATTCCCTTAGCAACTATTTAGATTATTACTCACCATCTTTCTTTATTAAAGTTTATTAAAAAAAATATTTTTTAAAGGTGGACAAAAGTTTGGTGATGACATATGATGTCATCGGGTGGGAAAAACCGTGGTACAGGGGAAAAAACTGCGAAGTATTTTTTTAATTAATATTTTTGAAAAACCGTGGTATAGACTTTTCGCAAAGTTCGTACCCGCGAAAATCGAGGGAACACTGTACTTGTTGGTATAGCGGTATCTGTCCTGTTGGCTTAATGGGTTGCATAAACCCCATCATAACGTAGGAAATGCATGTACAGAACAGACAAATGGATTCAGACTGGGAAAAGTATAAATAATACTTTTTAAATTAGCATCATTCTTCAGCGACCATAACCGGAAACGATCTCACTGCAGGAAGGCAATGCAAAAGGCCTGCGCGCCTTTGCAAACAGAATCCGTAGTAGCTGAGAGATGTTAGGCTGTTCACAGACACGGTCTCTCGAGTTGGAGCCACAATGGGTGGAGTTTCAGTTGCTGTGTACCAGGGTGACAAAGAGAGCCAAGGAGCTGAAGGAAAGGAGACCAGTGATCACCGCTTTAACCAGAAGTGCAGTCCAGCTACCCAGGAGAAAGACGTGTACAAACGATCTAGGAAAACCGAGACAAGTACATGAGGCCTGAGATTTTAAGGCTGGCAAAAACAAAAACACTCCACATCAATATCCCATGCTTATAAGAGCCGGGGTAGCACAGTGGTTAGAGTGCAGCACTGCAGGCTACTTCAGCTAACCGCTAGCTGTAGTTCAGAAGTTCAAATGTCACCAGGTTCAAGGTTGACTCCGTCTTCCACCCTTCCAAGGTGGGTAAAATGAGGACCCAGATTGTTGGGGGCAAGAGGCTGATTTTATAAACTGCTTAGAGAGGGCTGTAAAAGCACTATGAAGCTGTATACAGTGATCCCTCGATTATCGCGAGGGTTCCGTTCCAAGACCCCTCGCGATAATCGATTTTTCGCGATGTAGGGTTGCGGAAGTAAAAACACCATCTGCGCATGCGAGCCCTTTTTTCATGGCCACGCATGCGCAGATGGTGGAGTTTGCGTGGGCGGCGGGGAAGACCCAGGGAAGGTTCCTTCGGCCGCCCAGCAGCTGATCTGCTCGGCAGCGCAGCAGCAGCGAGCAGACGAAGATCGGGGTTTCCCCGCCGCTCACGCAAAGGGGAAACCCCGATTCGGCTCCTCGCTGCGCTGCTGAGCAGATCAGCTGCTGGGAGGCCGAAGGAACCTTCCCTGGGTCTTCCTCGCTGATGTCCCCGCTCGCCCGCCGCCCGCCACTCGCAAGCAAGAGGGGGAGAGATAGAGAAAGAGAGAGAAGGAAAGAAAAAGATGAGAGAGGGAGGAAGAGAGTGTGAGAGAGGAAGAAGCAAGATAGAGAAAGAGAGAGAGAAAGAAAGATGAGAAAGGAAGAGAGTGACGTCATCGGGTGGGAAAAATCGCGATATAGCGTTTCGCTAAGAACGAGATTGCGAAAATCGAGGGATCACTGTATGTCTAAATGCTATTGATTGATTTGATTTGATTTGATTTGTATGCCACCCCTTTCCGCAGACTCGGGGCGGCTAATAACAATAGTAAAACAGCATAAAACAAATCTAATACTTAATAACTAAAAAACCCTTATTAAAACTAAACATACACACAAACATACCTGCATAAATTGTATAGGCCTAGGGGGAAAGGGATATCTCAATTCCCCCATGCCTGATGACAAGAGGTGGGTTTTAAGGAGCTTACGAAAGGCAAGGAGGGTGGGGGCAGTCCTGATCTCTGGGGGGAGCTTGTTCCAGAGGGTTGGGGCCGCCACAGAGAAGGCTCCTCCCCTGGGTCCCGCCAGCCGACATTGTTTAGTCGACGGGACCCGGAGAAGGCCAACTCTGTGGGACCTAACCATAGTTCCCTCTAAGCTGAGCAGTGAACAATCGCTCACTTAAAAATCATCAACTCAGAGTTTTCCAAACCTGCCCAGAAGCCGAGAGGGAAAGAGTGAGAGGGAAGGAGAGAGAGAGGAAGAGAGGAAGAGAGAGAAACAGATAGAAAAAAGAGAGGAAGGAAAAGAGAAAGAAAAAGAATGGGAGTAAGGAAGAGAGAAAGAAAATCAAAATCTAGTTTGAAACTAGCTCAACTATTTAAGTGGCATTTTGATATTGATAGAGTTGCCCTATTATGAGCTCACTGTTATAGACAAACGGTACAGTATTTTATTTTGAAATTCTCTGAGGCAAAACAGGGTGGGTTTTTTATTTGTTTGTTTGTTTGTTTGTTTGTTTATTTATTCATTCATTTATTTATTTATTTATTTATTTATTTATTTATTTATTTATTATTTCTGTGCCGCCCAGTCCCGAAGGGACTGCCGCTCAGACACTATACTTTTCCGCCCACCCCCCAAAAAAATTAGAGGGAACACTGGACCTAACCGGTCGCTGGGATTCTTGCGGCAGAAGGCGGTCCCGGAGATATTCTGGTCCGATGCCATGAAGGGCTTTATAGGTCATAACCAACACTTTGAATTGGGACCAGAAACTGATCGGCAACCAACGCAGACGGCGGAATGTTGGAGTAACATGGGCATATTTGGGAAAGCCCATGATTGCTCTTGCAGCTGCATTCTGCACGATCTGATTGCTACTACTATCCTTGATTTGCACATCACACTGAACCAAGATACCGTTTATCATCACACATTATCAGCTACTAACACTCCTTTATTTTTTTTTAAAAAAAAATGTTGACCTGGTAATATACTGCTCAAAAAAATAAAGGGAGCACTTAACACCATATAACTCCACGTAAGTCAAACTTCTGTGAAATCAAACTGTCCACTTAGGAAGCAACACTGATTGACAATCAATTTCACATGCTGGTGTTGCACATTCAACTTTGTACAGAACAAAGGATTCAATGAGAATATTTCATTCATTCAGATCTAGGATGTGTTGTTTGAGTGTTGCCTTTGTTTTTTTTGAGCAATGTATAAAGACCCAACAAGCCGACATGATGGCTTTCGATGTTGGATGAACGTAGCCAGAGAGGGGTGTCAACCGGGTGAGAGTGGGGTTAAAAAAAAGCCAGGATGGTAGTTTTGATCAGAGCCCCATCCACTTTGTTCTTTTTGACCTAGCACAGTTACTGAGATGGGAAAGTTACCCAAGCATTCAAGCAAAGGAAAGTGTTGATTCTTTGAGAAGAGGAAGAGGAATTTTAAAGAAAGGGAACCATGGTGAGGATGTGCTTCAATTCCTCACTCCTACAAAAAGTGAGGACTTCTCAAAGGAGCATGACTGGCAAATATAACTCCTTGGAACTACATCACAACATCTTCTGTCACGACGGCCTTTAGTGAAGGCAGCATCCATGCACTGTTGCCATATGCAAGAAGAAAAATCAAGACCCACTTTATCATTATTATTATTATTATTATCTGCATGACAGGCCAAACCATAAACGCCTTAATTTTAATTTTGCCACTTTATCCCCAGCTACATGCAGTTTTACCTGCAAATCTCTATATACACCAAAGCCTAAACAACCTCAGCTTCAAATGTAATTCAAATGTTATTAAATTAATTAAATTATTACTAAAATCCGCTGTGCCTTTATCTTTGAGCTTCTCCAAACCCCATTCCGTTGTAGATTAGACAATAGAGCAATAGTTTCTATGAGGGAAGTACATCACGATACAAATGATGGAGCTTTAATACCATTGATGTACAGTACTTGCATCCAATGCAATAATAAATGTTATCTTGTGTATGATGATCTTATGTATAATAAATACATAAATGTTACCTTGTGTATGATGATCTTATGTATAATAAATACATAAATGTTACCTTGTGTATGATGATCTTATGTATAATAAATACATAAATGTTACCTTGTGTATGATGATCTTATGTATAATAAATACATAAACGTTACCTTGTGTATGATGATCTTATGTATAATAAATACATAAACGTTACCTTGTGTATGATGATCTTATGTATAATAAATACATAAATGTTACCTTGTGAATGATGATCTTATGTATAATAAATACATAAACGTTACCTTGTGTATGATGATCTTATGTATAATAAATACATAAATGTTACCTTGTGTATGATGATCTTATGTATAATAAATACATAAATGTTACCTTGTGTATGATGATCCCTGTGGGTGGGAAGGATTATTGCACAGGAAATAAAGGGAAGAGGGGGACATGGATCTGAACCAAGGTTCTGGAAGTTCCCACGCTTTCCCCTCCCACACTGATAACCTTAATTCCACCAAGGATACTCACTCCATCAAGAAGGCTTTGTAGATACAGACACCCAGGAGGAAAGTAAGGGGCAGTCGGTAATGTTTGGGTAAATCGTAGCGAGTGAACATCCACACCAGGGCAGCGGTGGCGATGTAATGGACCTGAAAGGGGAGAAAACAAGGGATAAGAAAAACATAGAAACATAGAAGATTGATGGCAGAAAAAGACCTCCTGGTCCATCTAGTCTGCCCTTATACTATTTTCTGTATTTTATCTTAGGATGGATCTATGTTTATCCCAGGCGTGTTTAAATTCAGTTACTGTGGATTTATCTACCACGTCTGCGGGAAGTTTGTTCCAAGGATCTACTACTCTTTCAGTAAAATAATATTTTCTCATGTTGCTTTTGATCTTTCCCCCAACTAACTTCAGATCGTGTCCCCTTGTTCTTGTGTTCACTTTCCTATTTAAAAATAATCCCAAATGCTTTCCAAAACCTAACTACCAAGCGGAACATCTGACATTCAAGTCACCTGGAAACCATTGCACTATAGAATTCAGATGTTTCTTCCAAAGCTAGCTAGCCGGCTCTGCCCTTGTTCGATTTTCTCCTTTACAAAGAAAGCCTTCCAGGTTCACGCTCCCCCTTAGTGCTTTGCTGGCTCCTAAAGTTCATTCTATTTCTATTACAGCTCTTGGGGGGAAACCCTATTCCTTACAGCAGCGTTTCTCAGCATTAGGAACGTGAAGATGTGTGCATTTCAACTCCCAAATTGGTTGGGTGGGGAATTCTGGGAACTGAAGTCCACACATCTTCAAGTGGCCACAGTTGAGAAAAATGGCCTTAAGAGATTTTCCTGTTGTAGCCCACCAGCTGCCAGCAGAGTTAGCGGCAGACTCGGACAGTGAAGAAGTTGGGGAGGAATTTGGGCCAGTTTTAGAGTCTGGGGAAGGCTCTGATGAATGCTCTGCCTCGGACGCAGAGATAGAACCGAGGCCGGCCAATAAATAAATAAATAAATAAAAATTTGTTTGTCTGTCTGTCTGTCTGTCTGTCTGTCTGTCTGTCTATCTATCTATCTATCTATCTATCTATCTATCTATCTATCTATCTATTTATTAGATTTGTATGCTGCCCCTGTCCGCAGACTCGGGGCGGCTAACAACAGCAATAAAACAGCATATAATAATAATTCAATATTAAAACAATGAAAAACCCTTATTATAAAACCAAACATACGTACAGACATACCATGCGTAAAATTGTAAATGCCTAGGGGGAAAGAGTATCTCAATTCCCCCATGCCTGGCGGCAGAGGTGGGTTTTAAGCAGCTTACGAAAGGCAAGGAGGGTGGGGAAAATTCTAATCTCTGGGGGGGGGGGGAGTTGGTTCCAGAGGGCCGGGGCTGCCACAGAGAAGGGTCTTCCCCTGGGTCCCGCCAAGCGACATTGTTTAGTTGACGGCACCCGGAGAAGACCCACTCTGTGGGACCTAACTGGTCGCTGGGATTTGTGCAGCAGAAGGCGGTCCCTGAGATAATCTGGCCCGGTGCCATGAAGGGCTTTATAGGTCATAACCAACACTTTGAATTGTGACCGGAAACTGATCGGCAACCAATGCAGACTGCGGAGTGTTGGTGTAACATGGGCATATTTGGGGAAACCCATGATTGCTCTCGCAGCTGCATTCTGCATGAAGTTTCCGAACACTTTTCAAAGTTAGCCCCATGTAGAGAGCGTTGCAGTAGTCGAGCCTCGAGGTGATGAGGGCATGAGTGACTGTGAGCAGTGACTCCCGGTCAAAATAGGGCCGCAACTGGTGCACCAGGCGAACCTGGGCAAACGCCCCCCTCGCCACAGCTGAAAGATGAGACAGCTGCCTTTGGAGGCCGAGATGAATGAGGAGGATGAACAGCTGGTGCCTGTTCCAGATGCACGTATGGACAAAGCAGTTAGGCGAGGTGAACAATGGAGGACAAGGAGTCAACTCAGGAAGCAAAGCGAACATAGAAACATAGAAGTCTGACGGCAGAAAAAGACCTCATGGTCCATCTAGTCTGCCCTTATACTATTTTCTGTATTTTATCTTAGCATGGATATATGTTTATCCCAGGCATGTTTAAATTCAGTTACTGTGGATTTATCTACCACGTCTGCTGGAAGTTTGTTCCAAGGATCTACTACTCTTTCAGTAAAATAATATTTTCTCATGTTGCTTTTGATCTTTCCCCCAACTAACTTCAGATTGTGTCCCCTTGTTCTTGTGTTCACTTTCCTATTAAAAACACTTCCCTCCTGGACCTTATTTAACCCTTTAATATATTTAAATGTTTCGATCATGTCCCCCCTTTTCCTTCTGTCCTCCAGACTATACAGATTGAGTTCATGAAGTCTTTCCTGATACGTTTTATGCTTAAGACCTTCCACCATTCTTGTAGCCCGTCTTTGGACCCGTTCAATTTTGTCAATGTCTTTTTGTAGGTGAGGTCTCCAGAACTGAACACAGTATTCCAAATGTGGTCTCACCAGCATTCTATATAGTAGGATCATAATCTCCCTCTTCCTGCTTGTTATACCTCTAGCTATGCAGCCAAGCATCCTACTTGCTTTCCCTACCGCCTGACTGCACTGTTCACCCATTTTGAGACTGTCAGAAATCACTACCCCTAAATCCTTTTCTTCTGAAGTATTTGCCAACACTGAACTGCCAATACAATACTCAGATTGAGGATTCCTTTTCCCCAAGTGCATTATTTTACATTTGGAAACATTAATTCCAGAACAGGGATGCTGAACGGCCCCTCCCTGGCTGGGGAATAAATAGAAGGGGAGTGGTGGTCGTAGGACACAACCGTTCCTATTTCTGAAGATTTTGCTCATGGTGTTTTGTGCCACAAAGACTGCTTGCCAGAATTTAATTTGCAGCCTTTCAGCTGGGAGGTCACAGCCTTGCAATTATCGCAAGGAACTGATAAGGCCTGTTACTGCAGTTAACTCCCTGAAGGACTATTGCCTGGACTTTTTGGTGTGTGAATGCAATTAATTCACAAGAAGTAAATAAAGAGGGTTTTTTCGTGACAAGGAGTCTGTTTCTTGCTTCTGCTAAGGCTGCGTCAGAACAGTTCCCTCCTTCAAAGAAAGAGTTTGGGGAATTCTTTGCTGGGGTCATGTTTGATTACAGAAAGTTCCGCATTCACAGTATGGTCATATTTACTTCCCAGCCCTGTTACAGAAGCCACACAGGTTGCGTTATTTAATTTTATACACACACAGAGAGATGAGTTACTGTTTTAAAATTAAATCCCAGTACATGCATGAACATCCTGTCTGTGAAATATTATTTTATTTTATTATTTCACATGCAAATATCCACAAATTTAATGAGCTGATTGAACTGGATTGCCACTCCAAATGTATACAACTCGGAGGCAAATCGACAAACATTTATTTATTTATTGGATTTGTATGCCGTCCCTCTCCGGAGACTCGGGGCGGCTAACAGCAACAATAAAACAGTGTACAATAGTAATCTAATACTAAAAACGTTTAAAAACCCATTAATATAAAAACCAAACATACATACAGACATACCATGCATAGAATTGTAAAGGCCTAGGGGGAAAGAGGATCTCAATTCCCCCATGCCTGACGGCAGAGGTGGGTTTTAAGTAGCTTACGAAAGGCAAGGAGGGTGGGGGCAATTCTAATCTCTGGGGGGGGAGGGTTGGTTCCAGAGAGCTGGGGCCGCCACAGAGAAGGCTCTTCCCCTGGGTCCCGCCAAGCGACATTGTTTAGTTGACGGGACCTGAAGAAGATCATTACACACACACACCCCAAAAAAGAACAACCCCTACCCTCTGAATAAATAAAAATACATCTTCCAAGTCCTCAGTAATTTAGTCCTGTCATATGAGGCGGCATGTTAGAGGTCAACTGAAAATTAACCTGAAAACAGGGAGTCGCTTCGAGAAGGATGAAACAGAAGTTTAATTAATAAATAATAAACAAATAAATAAACTTACCAGGCTGATGTTGGAATCAATACTCATCTGAATGTATTTCCAATCAAACTCAATGCCACGAGCTCCCACCCACAGAGGGATGCATCTGTTGGAAGTACGGAGGCAATTAGGATGGGGCACCTCGTAAAGAGACGGACACAAAACTTTGCACACCGGCCTTGTAGGCTGCATTGGTTGAGCCACCATCCAAAATTTGGGCAAACAAATGCCACTCTAGTTTCTCCCACCCCTCTTTTGAGCAGTCTTTGGTAAAAACCAACTCACCGAGACATAATGAGCTCCGCCGTGGCCCAGCCCAGTGCAGCGACCATAATCTTATATTCCCCTTTCCCCGCGTTTCGGGACATCACCAGGTGAAGACCCACCAAGTCAGCCAGGTCTACGGTAGCTTTCATGAACTCCTGGAGCACAAGACAAAGCTCAGAGGCAGGCAGGCAAACTCCGTGAAGGTTCATGCCCACACACATCCCAAACCCAATGAAGTAGAGTGCCCCCAAAGAGCATTCAGTTAGGACCCTGGAACAGGATCTACAGGCAGTAGCTGCTGGTATTCATGCTTATGCTCCAACAACTAACACTATTATTTGCTAATGGGAGTGATATGACAATGCTACAGATTTGCAAAATATACCCACTTGCCCCTGTCAAGCAACTTGAATCCCAAATTACTCTACACTCAAAAGCTATTTCTCTCAGCAAGATGGTCTTACTTACGAAGGTTCTTAATTCTTATTATTAGATTTGTTACATCGTCTACACTGTTTTTTATTGTTCTTGTGAGCCGCCCCGAGTCTTCGGAGAGGGGCGGCATACAAATCTAATTAATAATAATAATAATAATAATAATAATAATAATAATAATAATAATAATAATGTAAATACAGGGTGTCCAGGGGGAAAGCATTTTGAAATTCCCTGATATTTCCCTGACATTTCCCTGTAACTTGCGATCTAGTTAAAGTGCAGTCGTAGAAATATCAGTAGCTGAGGAAGCAAGTTGTTGTCACAGTTATTGTTGTCATTTTTGTTTGACTCTGCCAGGCAGCACGATCCGAGGGTTTTTTACATGATTTCCCCCTGGCTTTTAAAGATTTTAATGTAGAAACATAGAAACATAGAAGTCTGACGGCTGAAAAAGACCTCATCTAGTCTGCCCTTATACTATTTTCTGTATTTTATCTTAGGATGGGTATATGTTTATCCCAGGCATGTTTAAATTCAGTTACTGTGGATTTATCTACCACGTCTGCTGGAAGTTTGTTCCAAGGATCTACTACTCTTTCAGTAAAATAATATTTTCTCAAGTTGCTTTTGATCTTACCCCCAACTAACTTCAGATTGTGTCCCCTTGTTCTTGTGTTCACTTTCCTATTAAAAACACTTCCCTCCTGGACCTTATTTAACCCTTTAACATATTTAAATGTTTTGATCATGTCCCCCCTTTTCCTTCTGTCCTCCAGACTATACAGAGTTCATTAGGTCTTTCCTGGTATGTTTTATGCTTAAGACCCGTTCAATTTTGTCAATATCTTTTTGTAGGTGAGGTCTCCAGAACTGGACACAGTATTCCAAATGTGGTCTCACCAGCATTCTATATAGCGGGATCATAATCTCCCTCTTCCTGCTTGTTATACCTCTAGCTATGCAGCCAAGCATCCTACTTGCTTTCCCTACCGCCTGACTGCACCTGTTGTGTTTATTATTGTTGCTAGCCGCCCCGAGTCTGCGGAGAGGGGGGGCATACAAATCCAATAAATTATTTTTATTATTATTATTATTATTATTATTATTATTATTATTAATACAGTTTGATTTTTTCCCCTGATTTATTCCTTTTTTTTTCATGAATTCTCTCATAATTCCCTGATATTTCCCGAACCACCGATTTCCCTGATAATTCCCTGATTTCCCCGTTTTCCAGGTTTGCTGGATACCCATTTAATAAAACTTTCTGCTGTCTTAAGTGTTGTACATAGCAAAGAGGAGGATGCTAACCTTTTCAAGCATAGGTTCCCCACCCACCCCCCGATTGCCAAACTCACAAGATTTACAGTGAAGTACAAAGTACTATCCACGGGCGGGGCGGGGGGGAAATCATTTGGATTTTTGTTTTGCAAAGACATCAGTCTCTTGAGCACCTGGCAGCATGCAAAATGCCAACTTTTTAAGACTCTTGCTTGCTTGCCAACAACCTCACTTACTCCAATGAAATCATACGCTCCTGCACCACCCTCCCAGGTTGGAAAGAATGTAGCTAAAAACAGCATCTGCAAAAGACAGAAAGAGAAGAATCCATTGCAGGGTCTTGCCGTTACAGGCCTCACGGTTTTTGCACCCAGATTCGCATTCAGCCCTTCCACCCTCCTTCAGCAAAAAAAAAAAAAAGGGTTAACCTTTTACCTTGCATAGCTGGACAAAGAGGTAGGTGGCTCCCGCTTGCACACATCGCCAGAAGGCATTGTATTCTGAGCTGCAGGAGAGAAACAGTGCAACCATAGAAACATAGAAGTCTGACAGCAGAAAAAGACCTCATGGTCCATCTAGTCTGCCCTTATACTATTTTCTGTATTTTATCTTAGGATGGATATATGTTTATCCCAGGCATGTTTAAATTCAGTTACTGTGGATTTACCAACCACGTCTGCTGGAAGTTTGTTCCAAGGATCTACTACTCTTTCAGTAAAATAATATTTTCTCATGTTGCTTTTGATCTTTCCCCCAACTAACTTCAGATTGTGTCCCCTTGTTCTTGTGTTCACTTTCCTATTAAAAACACTTCCCTTCTGGAGCTTATTTAACCCTTTAATATATTTAAATGTTTCGATCATGTCCCCCCTTTTCCTTCTGTCCTCCAGACTATGCAGATTGAGTTCATTAAGTCTTTCCTGATACGTTTTATGCTTAAGACCTTCCACCATTCTTGTAGCCCGTCTTTGGACCCGTTCAATTTTGTCAATATCTTTTTGTAGGTGAGGTCTCCAGAACTGAACACAGTATATTCCAAATGGGGTCTCACCAGCGCTCTATACAGCGGGATCACAATCTCCCTCTTCCTGCTTGTTATACCTCTAGCTATGCAGCCAAGCATCCTACTTGCTTTCCCTACCGCCTGACTGCACATGCCTGGGATAAAGTATCTATTTCTACACAGCATCACACTGACAATTAAACCATGTACAAATTACCAAAGAATGCATCAAAATGCTGTTGCAACACCCTAAAAAACACCAGAGGGCTTTCAGGGGCTGCAACCTAGTGTAAACTCCCAAACTCTCAAAGCACCATTTTAAAGCAATGTTTTCTCCACCTTGTCCACTTTTTAAAACCTGCATGCATTCCTGTCCAGACACACCCAGATTTCTTTCTAAGCCAGGAATCCAGCTCAGAGTTTACAGCCCCCTCATTGGCAAGGGGACAGCCCTCTCCATAGTTCCCTCTAAGCTGAGCAGTGAGCAATCGCTCACTTAAAAATCATCATCAACTCAGAGTTTTCCAAACCTGCCCAGAAGCCGAGAGGGAAAGAGTGAGAGGGAAGGAGAGAGAGAGGAAGAGAGGAAGAGAGAGAAACAGATAGAAAAAAGAGAGGAAGGAAAAGAGAAAGAAAAAGAATGGGAGTAAGGAAGAGAGAAAGAAAATCAAAATCTAGTTTGAAACTAGCTCAACTATTTAAGTGGCATTTTGATATTGATAGAGTTGCCCTATTATGAGCTCACTGTTATAGACACACAGTACAGTATTTTATTTTGAAATTCTCTGAGGCAAAACAGGGTGGGTTTTTTATTTGTTTGTTTGTTTGTTTACTTATTTTATTTATTTATTTATTTATTATTTCTGTGCCACCCAGTCCCGAAGGGACTGCCGCTCAGACACTATACTTTTCCGCCCACCCCCCCAAAAAAATTAGAGGAAACACTGGCCCTCTCCCCCTTTTTTCACCTGCCAGGCAATTACTGCACCTCAGGGAACAGCCAGGAGCAGTGGCCCCAGCCAGGGGTCTGTGTATCTGGGCCAGAGGTCAGTAACCCACAGCTCTGGAGCCGCATGTGATTCTTTCATCCCTCTACTGTGGCTCCCTGTTACCACTCGACTTCGCTATTGACCCGCACAGAGTGGGTCTTCTCCGGGTCCCGTCAACGAAACAATGCCACTTGGCGGGACCCAGGAGAAGAGCCTTCTCTGTGGCGGCCCCGGCCCTCTGGAACCAACTCCCCCCAGAGATTAGAACTGCCCCTACCCTCCTTGCCTTTCGTAAGCTACTCAAAACCCACCTCTGCTGCCAGGCATGGGGGAATTAAGACTTCTTCTCCCCCTAGGCTGATACAACTGTATGTATGGTATGTTTGTACGTATGCTGGTTTTATACATTAAGGGGTTTTAAGTTAGTTTTTAGTATTGGATTTTTACTGTATATTGTTCATGTATATTGTTCATGACTGTTGTTAGCCGCCCCGAGTTTTCGGAGAGGGGCGGCATATAAATCCAATAAATTGAATTGAATTGAATTGATAGGACTTTCAATTAAGACAGGTAGAGGAAAAAGGATGACTTGCTAGGAGGAGACTCTATGGTGGAGGAACCGGACTTGCGGTCGGCAGAGTCAAAAGGACGCCAAGCTAGGAGGAAACTCTATGGACAGGGGAAGTGGACTTCCGGCTGGCTCCAGAATTGAACAGGGGGGGGTCCGGTTAGGATCTTTGTGGCTCTTTGAGTGGTCTGAGCAAAGCTAGCTTAGCTCTTGAGCCAGTATGGAATGAACTTCTGGCTGTGAAACGCAACTCAGCTTTTGTTAGAGAAGATAAGAGAAAGGGAGGGAGGGAGGGAGGGAGGGAGGCTTCTTGGTGCATTGAACAGGTTGCTGCAACATTAAGGTGGTGTTTCTCAACTTTATAAATCTGGTTACTTCAACTCCCAGAATTACCCAGCAAGCCATATAAAAAGTAAAAAGAAAAACATTAAACCATTAGGTGTCTAATCCTGCCAGACAAATACCATAAAGGGGATTAAAGGACTAAGTTTTTCAACTCTACCACTTTAGCTGGGGAGTTCAGGCAGCAGTAGTTTACACAACTTAAAGTTGCCAAAATCGAGAAATGCTGGTTTAGAGACTGTCTCTGAACTACAGCGCAGCCCCCGAGATTGTACACAGCCGCAAATCTTGCAATCACTATCAGCACATAATACACACACATACCCCTCTTCCAAGTAAGAAAGACACTCACAGGCCACTGCATTTGTAGGTGATAAAATAGGGGAAATAGGCCAGGGCAAAACAATTCCCAAAGTGGAAAAGAGTCATCTTGGCACACAGGTAGACCAGGCGGGGGGACTTTTGCCACCTAGTACTGTGGTGATGTTCCTATGGAGAGAGAGAAGGAGAAAAAAATGAATTAATTGATTGACAGTAATACAGGAGGCCCTCGGTTGACAACCACAATTGAGCCCAACATTTATGTGGTTAAGTGAGATGTTCGTTAAGTGAGCTTTGCTCCATTTTACAAACTTTCTTGCCACGGCTGTTAAGCAAATTGCCGCAGTGGATGAGTTAGCAACCAGGTTCTTAAGCGAATCTGGTTTCCTGTTGACTTTGTCAGTCTGAAGGTCGCATAAATTTTATAAGCCTAGGGCGAAGGGAATATCTCAATTCCCCCATGCCTGACGACAGAGGTGGGTTTTAAGGAGCTTACGAAAGGCGAGGAGGGTGGGGACAACTCTGATCTCTGGGGGGAGTTGGTTCCAGAGGGTCGGGGCCGCCACAGAGAAGGCTCTTCCCCTGGGTCCCGCCAGACGGCATTGTTTAGTCGATGGGACCCGGAGAAGGCCAACTCTGTGGGACCTAACTATTATTATTAATTAGATTTGTATGCCCCCCAACACATACACACATTCGCCCTTCACATCCCAATCTGCCCTTCCCACAACGACTACAGCAGACTACAACCCCCATCAGCCTCAGCCAGCGTTGCCAGGGAGACGGGACTGAGAGGCAGCCCTGGCAAGCCTTGGAAGGTCGGACTCCCCCGCCCTCTACCATATACCGAGCTGCCCTCGCTCCCGACTGGAAACGCCTCGGGACCACCGACCCACCGCTCGAAGAAGCGCTCCCAGAAAAGCACCGCGCGCCTCTCTACCGAGCTCTCCGCTGAAGGAAGCCCCCAAGCCCCTTTTCCACTCTCATCGAGTCCCTCGTCCCTTGACATACACGTCCTCCTCCCCAACCGCATCTGCGCCTGCGCCCGCGGCACCGCCCTCCTCCGGCAGCGCCCGTTTGACGCTGGTGATTGTAGTTCTATCCCGCGGCCGCCAGCTTCTTTTTCCATAGAGCCCAGAGAACGCGATGCAATACAACCCCCATAATGCCTAGAGGTTTGGTGGGAGGGGGGAGAGAGGGAGCATGGCGGGAGTCGGAGTCGTTCATTTAAATCGCGACGGCCTTAATGCGAAGGGCGGTGTGTTGGGAGGATCACTGGAGCAAAAAGGGGGCTGGGTGCAGGAAGAGGCGGTGCGCCCGCCGAGCGGTGCATTCTGGGAGTGGCTGTCAGAAGATGGCTGGACACAAGTGGATGGGAGTTGTAGTTCTCGAGTCTAGTTTGGCTTGCGGGATTTAAATTGAAAGCGTAGAAAATGCTTTTCGCCGCTCTGTTTTTGCAGACGGTTCTTCCCGAGTCTGGATATGTTGCAGAACTACACCAGAAATCTCATTGGTTGCATTTGTTCCACGAAAAATATATGGTAGGAAAATTGCAAATCCTTAAGGCTTTTCGCTTCTCATCCAAGAAGCTGGCTGGGGAATTCTGGGAGTTGAAGTCCAAATATCTTCAAGTTGCCAAGGTTGGGAAACACTGAGTTAGACAATGAGTATGGATGTGTGAAAGGAAGATACAACAGTGATGCTTTTCTCTTTCTGGTTTAAGTATGCAGAGGTGTAAGATGCTGTAGACATATACATATACATGCATGTAGGATTGTATTAACTTTTTTTGGCTGCTGCTGCACACACTGTTAACTCATATCTAGGTGAAAATCCACAAAGACTCCAAAGATCTTTATTGAAAGTTGTTTTAAAAAACTGATGCTTAATAATGTATACAAAAAAGAAAACATACATGTGTGCGTGTGTTTTCGTAGATTTTCACGAGTATATGTATGTAGATTATTCTGAGTTCGGATTTTGCCCCGTGTAATATTTTGAATGTCTATGCGACGTTTGGGTGAAATCACATTCACCATCATCAGGCTGAAGTTGTAAGCTTCGTGCTGCTGTAAATATAACAGCACGAAGCTTACAACTTCAGCCTGATGATGGTGAATGTGATTTCACCCAAACGTCGCATAGACATTCAAAACATTACATGGGGCAAAACCCAAACTCAGAACAATCTACATATATATATAGTGATATATCATGTGACATGTCGTGAGTTTGACACCCCTGATTTAGAATCCATCCCATTGCCTGATTTAGGAACCTGCTGACAAACAAACCCATAGAACAGTGTTTTTCAACCAGTGTGCCATGGCACACTAGTGTGCCGCGAGACATGGTCAGGTGTGCCGCGAAGCTCAGCAAGAGAGAGAAAGAGAGAGAGAGAAAGAAAGAAAGCAAGAGAGGGAGAGAAAGAAAGCAAGAGAGAGAGAGAAGGCAAGAGAGAAAGAGAGAGAGAGAAAGAAATCAAGAGAGAGAGAGAGAGAAAGAGAGAAAGAGAAAGAAAGAAGGAAAGAGAGAGAGAAAGAAAGCAAGAGAGAAAGAAAGCAAGAGAGAGAAAGCAAGAGAGAGAGAAAGCAAGAGAGAAAGAGAGAGAGAAAGCAAGAGAGAGAGAAAGAAAGCAAGAGAAAGAGAGGCAGAGGAGGGAGAGATAGAAAGCAAAAAAGAGAGGAAGGAAGGAAGAGAGAAAGAAAGGGATGGACAGAGAGGGGAAGGAAGGAAGACAGAGAAAGAGGGAGAGAAATAGAGCGAAAGGGAGGAAGAGAGAGATAATTTTTTTTGTCCAAACTTTTTTTAGCCTCCCCCCCACTCTCCCCCCCCCCGCTCAATGTGCCCCATGATTTTGTTTATGTAAAAAATGTGCCGCAGCTCAAAAAAGGTTGAAAATCACTGCCATAGAAGTCCAAACTAGCCAGACTAGTAACGTTAATGCAAGTCCCCACTTTGATATTACTGTTTTGGCTTCAGCAGTAGTCATTGCTCGGATCATCTGATGAACGAAACTGAAGGATGCTAATTCTGTCAGTCCTGGGATTCTGTACACTGGCTGCTTATCTTTTCACTACTGTACGTTTCCCCCTTCAACCTCTTTCCTGGAAACCACAAGAAGTCAGTGAGCCCATATCACAAATGTTTTATGTTCAGTTTTATTCATTCCTTTCCACTGTGGTTAAGCCTTTCCAAAGCTCAAAGCACCAGATGTTCTCTGAAGCCACAGGGAGATCTGAGTTATTGGGATAGGATACTCATTTTTCCGTAGGTGTAATCCCATTGCATATTAAAAAGGGATTATCTCTGACCCTTTCATTAAAGAAAACTTGTAGAACCAGAGGGCTCAGTTTAGAAGCATTGCTGCTCTTGATTACAATGCTGGTTATGTTAATTTTAAGAGAGTTTAATTGTATTCTTATGTCTTGTTAATCCAATGCTTCTCAAATAGTGGGACATGCTCTTCCTGGAGTAATGCTGGGGGGGTGACCCTAGGGATTATTAGGGGGGGGGTTGCCGCGGGGAATAGGATGCATCTTATTTATTTATTTATTTGTATTTAATTTGACATCTATGCCACCCAATCCCAAGGGACTCAGGGCAGTTTACAACAATATAAAATTTCCATATAGAGTTACAAATAACAATAAGTCAATAAAAATATAATTCTAAAACCCTAATTTAAAACTCATAACAAAGCAACTCGCAACACACATACATACCATTCACGTCGTCATGTTCATACAGGTGGTCAGGTTGGTGTTAATTTAGGGCTCCCAGGCCTGCCAGCATAGCCAGCTCTTCATGGCCTTAGAGAAAGCCAGCAGTGCGGACATCGGGTGGGAGTTGATTTCAAAAAGCTGGGGTGGCCAGAGAAGGCTCTCCCCCGAGGTCCCGCCAGCCTACATTGGTCTAGAAAGCTTAGAACTACGGCGCCTAAAACACGATTTAAGTATTGCCCACAAGATCATATGCTGCAACGTCCTACCGGTCAGTGACTACTTCAGCTTCAACCGCAACAACACAAGAGCAGGCAACAGATTCAAACTTAATATTAACCGCTCCAAACTTGACTGTAAAATATATGACTTTAACAACTGAATTGTCGAAGCGTGGAACTCATTACCGGACTCAATAGTGTCAACCCCTAACCCCCAACATTTCTCCCTTAGACTATCCACGATTGACCTCTCCAGGTTCCTAAGAGGTCAGTAAGGGGCGTATATAAGTGCACTAGTGTGCCTTTCGTCCCCTGTCCAATTGTCTTTCCTTTATCTCATATATCATATATATTTTCTTCCTTTCATATATCTTCTCCCCTATTTTTACATATTATCTTTATCTATATTACTTCATGTCTATTCTCTTCCATATGTATTGTGTATTGGACAAATGAATAAATACATAAAATAAATAAACATTGCTTGGCTGACGGGATCTGGAGGAGGCCAACTCTGTGTGCTCCAATAGGTCTCTGGGAGGTATGTGGCAAGAGGCGATCCTGTAAACTCCCTGCGGCAAAAAACCCAAAGCAAATTCCCTGGGGTCATGCACCCCCTGGCATCACTCAGTGCCCTGGACATACCGAGGAACACAACAGAGGTACCAATACAAGTGTCAGGTAGGACGTACGTCTAACGGCCCAGCTCACCTGCCCCCCTTCTCAAATTGCACTCCGCTGCAAGACATGCATCCTACCCGACCCTTTTACTGGTACCTCAATTGCCTTCTTCAACATTGTGTCCAGGGAAGCTCATTCAAAAACAAAACATCTCACGGGTTCAAGAAGTTTGATTGAACTCATGAGACATTTTCTTTTAGAACAGGCTGCCCTGGACACAATGCTGAGGAACGCAAGGGAGGAACCAGTACAAGCGCCAGGTAGGATACATTGGTTGCCGATCAATTTCCGGTCACAATTCAAAGTGTTGGTTATGACCTATAAAGCCCTTCATGGCATCAGACCAGAATATCTCCGGGACCGCCTTCTGCCGCCCGAATCCCAGCGACCAGTCAGGTCCCACAGAGCTGGCCTTCTCCGGGTCCCATCGACTAAACAATGTCGTTTGGTGGGATCCAGGAGAAGAGCCTTCTCTGTGGCGGCCCCGACCCTCTGGAACCAGCTCCCCCCAGATATCAGTTGCACCCACCCTCCTTGCCTTTCGCAAGCTCCTTAAAACCTACTTTTGTCGTCAGGCATGGGGGAATTGAAATTTTCCCTTCCCCCTAGGCTTATAGAATTTATACATGGTATGCTTGTATGTATGATTGGTTCTTTAAATTGGGGTTTTTTAGATTATTTTTAATATTAGATTTGTTCACATTGTCTTTTTTATTGTTGTTAGCTGCCCGAGTCTTCGGAGAGGGGCGGCATACAAATCTAATAAATACAATACAAATACAATACGTGTCTCGTGATGGGGTGCAATTTGGGGACTTTTTACAGTCATGGCGGAGATCTTGGGGCGTGCGAAATGTTTTACTTCTTTGGGGGGGCATAACAGAAAATAATTGAGAAGCACTTTGTTAATCTAAACCAGCGAGAATAGCAAAATTCAGCGGCCTGAAAATGAAATAAACCAACACTTCTCTCAGGGGACTTTACTAATTTTGACTGAAACAAAAATCAAGCCGGGTTTTTTTCTGATGTTGAAAAAAGTTATAGGTGTGAGTTACCCACACAGCCTATTAGTTTATGGATCAATATATTACGTACAATCAGAAAAAGACTTAATCCAGTAGCAAGATTCAGTATATTGTGTAAAAACTGCCAGTATAAAGCAAGCTGCCCCAAAATTCTAGTTTGGTTCCTTATGCTAAAGACCATTTTTCCCCCCAACATTTTTATTTCTGTTGTTTCTTGCTTTCTCACTTGTTCAACATTTCAAGGAATTATTTTAAGTTAAGTATGCAGGGGATGTTTTGATCATGGGTGTTGTTACCTTTCCTACCGGTTTGCAAATGCAAGTGTGTGTATTCCTGCACTCGCTCTGCTTGCGAGCACTGTTCATATATGCACACTGCCTTCTGCGCATGCACGGGCTCATACACAATTTCCTCAATTGAGTGAACCAGCTGAATATCACCTCTGGTTGCGATTGATGAAAACTCAGTCTGGTTAGATTTCTCCAACTGGCCCCTTCGCCGGTTGTAGGTAATGAGAAGTGTTTTCCAAGAGGGCATTTTGGACTGGTAAATAGCTTTGTTGATTCCCCTTACATCTGTTAATTGCACTGGATATTTCCAACTCTTGTTCCTTAACAATAGGTAATGGCAACACCCTTTTCTTCCTATGAGTAGTCCAAAGTTGTTTGCTAAAATTAGCCTGCAGCCTAGGAAACCAGTAAATTGCAGATAAGATTTTTTTAAAATCTAAAAATTAGCTTTACTATTAGCAGTAAGGTGAATTTAGAAGGAGAAATCCCATTTTCTTAAGCAAAATATCTTAGCATTCTTACAGCGTTAAAATTTTGGAAAAAAGTGTGGAGTGTAGAAGTTTCCAATGAAATTGATCGCTGGCATCCTGCTCCAGCTTATAACATGAGAATATGATTGCTTATGGGATGAATGTGGTTGACTGCTTTTTTAATAACTTAAAATACAAAATACGGCATGTGGGAAACCCAAACATAAAAACTAATCTAAAACCCAGATTAGTTTTTATGTTTTACTTTCTTACATGCTGTATTTTGTAGATGATAGATAGATAGATAGAGAGAGAGAGAGAGAGAGAGAGATAGGGTAGGTAGGTAGATAGATAGATTAGGTAGGTAGGTAGGTAGGTAGATAGATAGATAGATAGATAGATGATCGATAGATAGATAGATCAGGTAGGTAGGTAGGTAGGTAGATAGATAGATAGATAGATAGATAGATAGATAGATAGATAGATGATAGATAGATAGATAGATGATAGATAGATAGATAGATAGATAGATGATAGATAGATAGATAGATAGATAGATAGATAGATAGATAGATAGATAGATAGATCAGGTAGGTATGTAGGTAGGTAGGTAGATAGATAGATAGATAGATAGATAGATAGATAGATAGATAGATAGATAGATAGATAGATAGATAGATAGTCTTTCAGAACATAGAGCTATGAAAGCTGAATGCTACAAACTATATCTCAATAACACCTGAGTTAAATTATGATCTTTTTTGATTCCTACTGTAAAGACAGAGCAGAGACAATCTCCATCATATTTACCATTTTACCAGATGCCTTGAGTAAACAGTGTTTTTCTTTAAAAATTTAAAAAAACCTTGATCATTGCTGCATTTCCAAACAGTTCTTTCTTCTGCATGTACAAAATGATTCCATTCAGAAATATGACCTATTGTGGTCAGAAAGAATTCTTTGAACAGCATTGAAAAGAGTGATTAAGAGAGTGATATTTGTTTAGCCTTTGTAATCCATGCAGATTTCTTATAAGTTCGAACTACCAATTGCTATAGTTTTGGTGTGGTTGTACAACGCGCAACATGAATTTTTTTTAATAGAAAAGAATCATTAAGTGTTGTACCTTGTGATTCTTGACAAATGTATCTTTTTCTATTATGTACACCGAGAGCATATGCACCAAAGACAAATTCCTTGTGTGTGCAATCACACTTGGGCAATAAAGAATTCTATTCTATTCAATTCTGTGATTTTTTTTTCTTATGAGAAAATAAATCCAAGCAAAACAGAAATTTCCAGGGAAGTGGCAGCTTTAAGTGCTCAGAAACCTCCCAAAACACATTTGTTTGGCGTGATCAAGAGCACGAATTCCAAATGCCCAAGATGTTAAGATTGCATAGATACAAATCAAGATCTGTTTAACTCCAGTGGTCTTTATTTTAACACTTACAAGATCTTGAAGACGCTACAACCACACAAACCAATGCATAACCCCAGAGACTAGACTCCTTCTCCGGGGAGGAACCTGGTGCAATGTATCTAAATAAACTTTACTAAATAAGCTGCTGTGGAAAGAAGGATTCACGCTCACATATAACATACACACACGTACACACAAAGCTTTACACAAAGTGCAGTGTTTTGGAATTCTGTGGTTGAAGCAAAACTCTATGGACGAAAAGTGGTGAGGCCCTCTATTGAATCTCCTCCTTGCTGTACATGTGCTTCAGGAGGTCTACTACACGACAGCTGTACCCATATTCATTATCATACCTGCCAGAGGTGGAAAAAAAACACATAAGCAAATCTTTACATTTAAGAATGACATTGTACAAAAGTCAAAAGCACCCTCGATATCCAATGCCCTTCTGAAGTTATTCCATACTTTGGTTTTCAGATTCTGGAACATTGGGTGAAGGAAAAATGCACTAACTATAATCTATCATTGTAACATGTTGCAGGTCAGTGGTAGTTGTACAGGAATTCACTATTTAGCGACTAATTTGTTTAGTGACCATTTGTAATAAGGCACTATTTTTTTTAATCGTTTTCCATCCAATACCTGCATTTGTGACCAAATCTGGTTAAGGCTAAGTGAAACTCAATGTTTGAATGCAGTATATGCTTTCTGAATTGGGAAAATTCAGAAAGTGTTGGTTAGGTCCCCAGAGTTGGCCTTCTCCGGGTCCCGTCGACTAAACAATGTCGTTTGACGGGACCCAGGAGAAGAGCCTTCTCTGTGGCGGCCCCGACCCTCTGGAACCAGCTCCCCCCGGAGATCAGAACTGCCCCCACCCTCCTTGCCTTTCATAAAGTTCTTAAGACCCATCTCTGCCGTCAGGCATGGGGGAACTGAGATATCTCCCCCGGGCCTATACAGTTTATATATGGTATGTTTGTGTGTATGCTTGCTTTTAATAATGGGGGTTTTAGTGTTTTTTAAATTATTAGATTTGTTCTTACATTGTTTTTGTTATTGTTGTGAGCCGCCCCGAGTCTATGGAGAGGGGCAGCATACAAATCTAATAAATAATAATAATAATAAAATGTCCATGTTTAAAATGAGGGGAAATGTCAGATGTATTTTCCATAGTACAATTCAATATTTCTCCATTATTTAAATTCTAACATTAGCTGATGAAATTACTCTGAAAGTGATAGTCTGGTGTTTTGATAGACTGAAGGTATCTAGGTATATATATCCTTATTGGTGAAGGAAAGCAACTCAGACGGTTTTGATGGCCATTTCGGCTTGTGGCAAAAGATCGTGAGATAATGCCCTGGCCTTTACGAGCTACAATAACTTGGAAAGCTCAACTGGGAGATGCAGCTGTGAGAGCAGTCATGGGCTTACCTAGGTATGCCCATGTTTCACCAACACTCCGCAGCCTGCATTGGTTGCCGATCAACTTCCGGTCACAATTCAAAGTGTTGGTTATGACCTTTAAAACCCTTCATGGCACTGGACCAGAATATCTCCGAGACCGCCTGCTGCCGCACGAATCCCAGCGACCGATTAGGTCCCACAGAGCCAGCCTTCTCCGGGTCCCGTCAACTAAACAATGTCGGTTGGCGGGCTCCAGGGGAAGAGCCTTCTCTGTGGCGGCCCCGGCCCTCTGGAACCAACTCCCCCCGGAGATTAGAACTGCCCCTACTCTCCTTGCCTTTTGTAAGCTCCTTAAGACCCCACCTGTGTCGTCAGGCATGGGGGAACTGAGACATCTCCCCCATTTATGAATGGTATGTGTGTATGTATGCGTGTTTAGAAAATGGGGTTTTTAAAATGTTTTTAGTAGAAATTTAGATTTGTTGTAAACTGTTTTGTTGTTGTTTTTCACTTTGCTGTGAGCCGCCCGAGTCTGCAGAGAGGGGCGGCATACAAATCTAAATAAACATGGAACAAAGAGTTCAGCTTACCAGGAGATGAGCTTCACAAAGTTATCATTGAGGGCAATGCCTGCAGCAGCATCAAAAATAGAGGAACGCTCATCACCAATGAAATCGGTAGAAACAACCTGCAAAGGAAGAGAAAATGACAGGGTACAAAGAGGACAGAAGGAGACACTTATAATAACCAACATCCTGGGCTCAAAGATTGAATTCTGAGTGTCAAACCCTTCCAAGAGGATCAAGGGCAGTCCACTTGAAATAGGGCACTTCAAATTCAAATGTTTTGCACATAAATCCCAAATGATTGCACAGCCTGACTAATAGGTTCACCATTTTGGACAGAGTCCACCGACTCTTATCAAAAACCGTGTTTAGCATTGTTTGTAATTGTTACAACCTGCAGTGGGCTCTTAGGTTTATCCACACATTCCCCTGTGCCTCAAAGTTATCTCACTTACCATTATTGACATAGCCTCTTATCTCATCTCCAGCCTATAGCTGAGGCTGCTTGACTATATTTATCTGATTGAAGGTTAAAACAGTGTTTTTCCATTTTCTCCGCACAGAACTTTCTATGTGCACAATCTTTTGCGTTTCAGGGGTGTGCAGTTCTTGCTGCTCTCTGAGCTTGGTTGTTTGGTTGCAGATATTTCATAATCCATCATCAGTGTCAGAGTATGGGGACTTCCTGCCTGTTCATATATAGTAATTTGCCCTGCCAGTTTTGATGGGGGTGTGGTTTCCTCCTTGCTAGTCCTTTGAGCTACAGATGTTCTCCTCTAAATGAGACTACAGTTACACGAAACACACAGGGACCTGCCCTCTGGTCTCCCTGTCTATTTTCAGAAGCCACAGATACAGTTTCTTCCCTTTGAACACTGGTCAAGGGCATTAAAGCTCGAGCAGGATGAGAAAGCATGGGGCACTTGATGCTAGCTCCTTGTCTACAGGAATAGATAAATGTTCTGACTGCCAGCCAAACAGCACAGGTTAAAGAATGAAAATCCACCCACTAACGCCTCTCAGCACAAAACATACACACACACCTCAGGAGAGACAATACAAGAGTGAGATAGCAAACGACAGAGTAAGTTGGAGTGACAGGGAGAAGGAGGAGTGAAAAGAACAAGCGTAAGCCAGGTGACTGAAAGAAGGGAGAGAAAAAGAGGGAGAGTTAGGGGGGATAATCCATGGATAATCTGATGATTGGGCAAGAGTTGATCCACTGGCTGAACAGAGGTTTTTTGGTAAGCTACAGAAGGCAGAAGCCCCCATTCACTCCTCACATCAGCATTTCATACAAGGCTAAACCTACTAGCTTGTCTATCAAAACTTACCTTTTTTCTTTCTTCACCCCAAGTCACGTTAACAACTGGTGATGTTTTTGCCACCAGCAAGAAATCCACCTGTGGTTTTCCCTAGCCTGTCGCTTATCCCGGGCTTCCACTTGTCGGCGTTATTACAAAAAGCAAACAACTATTACAGCTCTAGAGTTTGCCTTGCATTAAATCGGCTGAAGCTTAAGATAGCTCATCGGAGCATCTTAAAATAATCCTGCAGCTCGCCAATGGAAACATAAACAGCACGTTTACCTCGTCTTCTGTATATCCCAGGTATCCTTTCATTGGCCCTTTAGCTGCCTTCTTGATAGCTTCTTTAATCTGAGCATAGGTAGTTGATTTAGAAAGGCGGCAGGTCAGGTCAACAACAGACACATCGCACACTGGCACACGGAATGCCATGCCAGTCAGCTTCCTGGTGGGGGTGGGGAGAGGTTTGGTCATTAAAAGGAGAAAGATACAAGGGTTTACAGGATAAATAATACAAAACACCCAGGTGTCCGAGAAATATTCTCAGAATGAAATCCTGGCAGTTCTATGGTTTTCCCACAATCTCACGGTCACAAATCAGTAGTTAGAAATACAGCCTTGATTTTCTCTTATGGTCACATCTTTAAGATTAGCAAAAATGCACAACACCCCCCTTCCCCGCCCTTTTAAAAGTTAAATTTGTTCTAGAAAGAATAATAAAAGAAATAGTAAAACAGGAGATAGAAATAACCCCGGAATTTTATTTACTGGGCATAACTAATCAGAAATATAAGAAAGAAATTCTACATTTAGTTATTCATATTTTGACAGCGGCCAGGATAGTGTATGCGCAAAATTGGAAAGGGGAAAATATTCCCAAAGAAGAGGAAGTTATTAAGAAAAAACTAGACTGCGCTGAAATGGATATGATGACAAGACGGTTAAAAGATCAAGAGGAAACAGAATTTTATGAGATATGGAACAAAGTGTATATATGGATAAATAAGAAGAAATACTAAAAGTAAAAAGAATTAGAGAATTGTATAAGTAGGGATATGGTTTAAGAGTTATGTTAGAATTAGTTTACGTATGAAGATTTATTATATAAGATAAAACAAATTTCTTCTTTTCATTTAAAGTAATAAGCTGATTTAAAGTATTTTTTAATGTATTCTTTTTTCTGTATTGAAATTTTACTTCTAGAATAAGCGGGGAAGATACAACCCCATCTCTATGTTAAATGTATGTCAGTCTTGTCTATTTTAAGAAAATTAATAAAATATATTGGGGGGGGAGTTAAATTTGTTCTGCGTACCCTTTAAGTTCAGGAATGATCTTGCCCACAGCTTTGGCAGCACCAGTAGTAGCTGGAATTATGTTCTGGTGAGCTCCCCTCCCATCACGCCAGGCCTTGGCAGAAGGTCCATCCACCGTTTTTTGAGTGGCAGTATAAGCATGAACAGTGGTCTGCAGAGCAGAAGTGTCAGTTGACATAGGAACAGACATACAAAGCGTTTTCAACAATAGATTTGATCTAAACAAGTCACTTGGGTTTTCTAAAGGGGCCATTTTTGCATGTAAAAACAGAAGTAATACATAATACTTTTAGGGTCCATTTGGTATCATTTGCAGTCTTTGATTTTATCTGCACTGATGCACAAATGCAGAAGACAAACCTGTATGCCAAAACCTATGGAAAGTTATAACAAATTCCGCCCCCACCCCCCCCAAAAAAAAAATCAATTCAAACTGGAAGAAGTGGTTTATGAATGATTTTGCCATAAGCAAATAGAGTAAATTATGACTGTTAGCCATCCATACTCAGAATTTTAATCCCCCCCACCAATAATTTGATTAGGAAGCCTGGTATTTAAGGATTGAATGACACAGCTATAACTGTATAAATTGGCAAACTGAATTGATGTATGGGATTAATCAAAACACGCTCAACCATTTCCTGGGGAGTACCATTATCCATTACAGTATTCCCAAACCTTTGCAGTTATAAGAGGCACAGGAAAGCCAGTATCTGGATTGCATCAGATGGAATAAGTGTGTTATTTGTGGAATAAATAAAATACTTTTAACCCTGATTTTTTTTCTTTTTGAGATCAAATTACTTTTACAGCTCTGTAGACTACGTGTGTGTGGCAAGGTTTTGGACGTGGTGTGCCCTTGCCTTCTTTCTAGGAATGAAAGAGAGCGACTGGCCCAAGATCACTCACTTGACTTTGAGTCTAAGTTCACATCACCTCCAAGCTGCTAACCGTTACATCAAATTGTATGAATTTGGCAGCATAAAAATGCCGTAATGAATAAGCACATTGGAAAGAAGGACATAGTTCTCACCATCAGGCCCTCGGCAATGCCAAACTGATCATGGATGACCTTGGCCAAAGGTGCCAGGCAGTTGGTGGTGCAGGAAGCATTGCTGGAAAACAAGCGTTAAACATGACATAAACATCCACTCCGAGTCCTCGGAGAGGGGCGGCATACAAATCTAATAAGTAAATAAATAAATGACCCTGAATTTTTGATGTGGATCAGAGCCTAACCAACCTGCATGTGAAGTTACATCTCAACACAGATCTGTATTCTAAGGTTCTCTTAATTTTTTAGCTTCATCTTAAAAATCCAACAAATATGAACCCAAAACTATCATCTTTCATGCCAAGACAGCATCATTTACAGGGCTTTGGGGAAAGTTATAAAGGGTGCCATGAGCTTCGAATATTTAATTTTAATTTAATTTAATTTATTGGATTTGTCAGCCGCCCAATCCCTTTCGGAATACGAGCTGAGAAAGCACCACCCAATCTTTCCTCGCAATTAGAATTTGCTCAATCCATAAAGTAACCCAACAGAGTGAAATTGCAAACAATCTTATTCAACTAGGGTTTTTTTTAATGGTGTAAGTAAAGCCACTAAGACTTGCCTTCCCTGTTACAATGCCTGCCTTATGGAACAAACTCTTTCCTAAGATTCAGAGGACCCCAGCCCTCTTGGCCATCCAAGAGGATCAAGGTACCATCAAGGTAGCCAGAACCTAGATTTTTCCCCAAGGCTTCAAAGCCAGGACATTAGGAGACCCTGTTTTTGTGAAATGGCTATGTTGTGCCTTAATTTTCTTCTTCCTGTTAGGTTATTTTAAATGCTGGGATTGCATTGATTTTGTATAGATTGGTCACTGTCAGTGAACTTATAAGCTTTCCTCCAGCTGGCCAAGTTTGAACTTACCTTATAACATTCATGCTAGCTGGTTCGTACTTCTCATGGTTGACTCCCATAACAAACATGGGTGCATCAGGTGATGGGGCAGTCACCACTACTCGCCTGGCTCCTCCATGGAAATGAGCCTGTGTTTTAAAAATGGGAGATTTCTGTTGCAGAATATCAGATTCTGGCAGCCCACATGCAATAGGATAAACAGCCTCAATAAGGAGTAAATAGAAGATTGTATGTTTTATCCCAATGTAGCAGAAATCTGTGCAGTCCAAACCAACCATCTAAGTGAAATATCCTCAAACCTAGCAAATATCATGATAGGGAATTTACACTGGTTCTTATTTCAAAGAAAGGGACTTAGCTCAAGATACTTACCGAAGCTTTGTCAATACTGAGGAAGACTCCAGTGGATTCTACTACATATAAGGCACCTGCCTCTGCCCAAGGAATCTCATTTGGTTTCTGGCTATGAAATACAAGAGGACAATCTTTATTCAAAACCTGCCCACCCGGACTTCTACTCTAGCAGGAGATAACTTTCAGGGCCTCTAGGATTCAGCCAAGTAATTGGATGAACATGTCATGGAATCCACTTTCCCTTTTAACCTTCAGAAACACAAGCATCCTTGACATTCGCATGGTCTTTTCTTGTTTAAGTGTGCAACTCCCATCGAAGGTTTACCCTCCTGCAGTAGCACCTCAACTAGATTCACATGCAGTGATTAAGTGATATTGATTAAGTTCACACATGCTAATTCCAGACAAGCAAAGCAGCTTCGTTATAGCTCATAATTTTTTACTGTGATAGAAAAATGATGGTATAAAATGGAAGAGAATTGATAAGACTACCCTCCCCCAAGGAGCCCAAAGCATTGGTTTTACTCTAATATCACTAGTCATTCTGCTTAAATCCACAATTATGATGCCCTCGGAAGGCATCCGAAAACCAAAGCATTGTAAGAACTCCCTCTCCAAAGACACACTATATAAATTTGCTAAATAGTGTAATTCTGTTTTTCATTTTATTTTTCTTACACACACAGATGCTCACTAATGCAAACCCTATGAAACAAGTGTTGTACTCCTATGGCATTTACAGGCCTCAGGCTAGAAATCACGTGACTGCGAGTTCAAATTCCCCTTAGTCACAAAGCCATTAGGGCTTGGGCTAGTCTTTTTTTTTCTCAGCCCAAAGAATTAGGGAATGGCAAACTACTTCTGAAAAATATTGCCAAGGCAACTGCAGAAGTCATCCAGACTGTTGCCAGGAGACAACCATTGGAGCACACACACAAATACACACACAAAGATGGTTATATTCTCATAACTGTCTTTCTAAGCTGCCCAGCTACCAAAGTTCCCTGGGCATACTGAGAATATTAAAATACTAAAATATTTTAAATGGGTAAACCAATGAAATGGAGTGAATGCATTTTGCCCGGTCTTATTCCCACTTACTGCTGGTATACTGAGATTTTTGCACCGTTCACTACCAGCTTTCCTTCCTCTGCCATGACCTCTCCCTTGAAGCGCCCATGAGTAGAGTCATATTTGAACATGTAGACCTGTGGAGCAAAGAAGATAAAGCCACATCATGCCAGGAGAACTGAATTTGTGCCACCTCTATGGCTTGATCATCACCTTCCTTTAATGACCCCATAATCCTTTGCAGGGTGGAATCTCGGCAACTGAATGGAACTGAGTGTTTACTGGCCAGATGCCCTTCCTGTCACCAATCCGGAGTTTTACTCAGCAGATAAAGTCTCATTGTGCCCAGAGAGAGAAATATCTGCCTCTACCTAGGATCAAATTCACAGCCTTCTGACTGTCAGGAGAGAGCTCCAACTCTAGGCCACTGCACCACTCACTTCTCTAGCTTGATAAGAGGTCTAAAAAGAGACAGGAAATCTCCATTTGTCTAGGCATCTGACAGCTGCGCAAGGATGCTGGGTGTTCAAAGGGTTAGGCACCCAATTCTTATACAGCTGGTCCTTGCTTAATAAAGGGTCGTTACAATCCCGATTTGAAGTTCTAACTTCTGCCTCCCACCTTTGTGAACAGGTGATTGCATTCTGGATGCTTGGCAAACTATTTACTTATTTATTAGTTCGTTTATTTGTTTCTTTCTTTATTTGATTGATTGATTGATTGATTGATTGATTGATTGATTTGATTTTTATGCCGCCCCCTTCTCCCAGCGACTCAGGGCGGCGTACAATATTATAAATACAACAATACATAAAAGAAATCTAATTTACTTATTTATGTCCATTTGTAGCCTCCAAGGTCACAGGACTACAACTGACAACATATTAAAAAAACAGATTAATAGCGTTGGAAGGGACCTTGTAAGTCATTTCCCCCCCCAGAAATGACATTTACTTTTATTTTCCAGCAAAAAATGCCCACTGAAAACAATGGGTTTGCTTTATGGCTGCTGCATTTACTTAACAAGCCCCGCAAAATAACAAAAGTTGCAAAATCAGGCCAATCAGTGAAGTGATTCACTTAACAACGAGCATGACTTATGACAGCAATTCTGGGCTCAGTTATGGTCATAAGTCAAGTACTACCTGGAAACAAAGACCATTCCTGTTTCCTAAGAACAATTAGGTATTAAATTAGAAAAGTCTTATTTATTTGCTTGTTTGTTTAATCGATCAATCAATCAATCAATCAATCAAATTTCTAGGCCGCCCTTCTCCAGGGCACTCAGGGTGGCTTATAAGATAAAATCAATACAAAAATTATAAATCCCAACCTTAAAGCCCCAAATCCTAAAAACCCATATCTAAACACACTCATCGTCTTAACCGCTGCTTACACTCTATTGCTCGACTTCCAACTCCCTCTCCATTCCAGCGCATTTGATACAAGAAGATGGGAGAGATGTAGAAAGGACCCTCTTACCAGGGGTTCAATGAACACTGACACTTTTCATATCCGACCTTCCTTTCCTGCCCCACAAGGAAACTAAACTAATTTCCACATTTGTAGTCTTATAAGAAAGCCATTACCATGTAGTTCACATCAATGAAAGGGTCATTGATAGCCACAACTTTGACCCCCTTCACCACGCAGGCCCGAAGGACCAAGCGTCCAATACGTCCAAATCTGCAGAAGCAAAGAAGTCCATCCATTAGAAACATAGAAATATAGAAGTCTGACGGCAGAAAAAGACCTCATGGTCCATCTAGTCTGCCCTTATACTATTTTCTGTATTTTATCTTAGGATGGATCTATGTTTATCCCAGGCATGTTTAAATTCAGTTCCTGTGGATTTATCAACCACGTCTGCTGGGAGTTTGTTCCAAGGATCTACTACTCTTTCAGTAAAAAAATATTTTCTCATGTTGCTTTTGATCTTTCCCCCAACTAACTTCAGATTGTGTCCCCTTGTTCTTGTGTTCACTTTCCTATTAAAAATACTTCCCTCCTGGACCTTATTTAACCCTTTAACATATTTAAATGTTTCAATCATGTCCCCCCTTTTCCTTCTGTCCTCCAGACTATACAGATTGAGTTCATTAAGTCTTTCCTGATACGTTTTATGCTTAAGACCTTCCACCATTCTTGTAGAGTGCATTCCCAAACCCCTTTGGTACAATTAAGGTGAGAAGAAGGGATTACTTAAAAAGAGACCTCCTTTAGTGCAATGTTTTCTCAACAGAGGAGAGAATGTAGAGTGGAGCAGAGCACAGCAGAATAGAGAGTAGAGGAGAATCAAGAATAGAGAGGAATGGAATGGAATGGAATGGAACAGAATATGGAAAATAGAAAATAATAGATAATAGAAAATAGAATAGCTTAGTTCTTTATTGGCCAAGTGTGATTAGACACATAAGGAATTTTTAATTTCAAGACCTCCCAGACTTCTCAAGGTCGGGTCCCACAGGCGTGACCTCTGCCCATATCTGTTTTTAAAGTGGCCTTAGGAACCTCTGCAAATTGCTTTGACCTTCAGATAGAGAAGACAGCAGAAGGATTCCCGAAAACTAGAAGGCTTGGAAGTCAGTGGTTTGCCTTTGTACCTCCACCTAGGTTTCACTGCAATTTTCCAACTTAACCATAAACAATCACGTAGTGCAACCAAAATATTCTGGCTGCAGAATCAAACCAGCAAGTTTTATTCAAGCCCATAGGCTTTGTTTCAACATAATTGTTGCAAAAGACCAAGGAGGGAAAAAATACCCATTTCATTTTCTATCATTAGGAGGGCATTACTGTTTCCTAATGTGTGAATTTCCCAGAATCTCCCAACCTCGTCTTAAAATACAAAAATATCCACTGGTCACTGAAGAAAACAAGTTTACCCATTGATTCCAACAGCAAACTCCGCCATTTGTTTTTTAGGTGGTGGAGGTGGTGGAGGGGGTGGAGGTGGAGCTTCTGCCTCTGGCTCTGGCTCTGGGGTAGGTAGCTTAACCTCGTGCTCTGACTCAACAGGGGTACCTGCCACTGGCTCGGCAGAGATCTTTGGAGGAGAGTCTTCACTGATCTCAAGCCTGGAGGAATGTAAACATCACAAAAAGAAGGAAAGGAATTGCAATTAATCTCGGTTAACATTTGTAGTCTTCTTCAAGCATAGCCTAATGCTAGATCGGGCTATGTCTATGTTTGTGTATACATACATATGTAAACACACACACACATATAGTATGTTGGATATGTGTATTTATGTATGTTTGTGTTTATAGTATGCACGTCCTTTTGTGTATATATGTATATGACTCAACAAAAAAATCATAACCCTTCCCTGGCACAAGCTGATACAGGAGATGAGCCTGTAGTCTAGAAGCTAAGGCCACTGCCTTACAAGGCAGAGGACCCCAGGTTCAAATCCCAATAAGGGTGTGGCTACCTGATGAAGGCAAATAAGCCCGAAATAGATCTATAGTAGTCTCCCTTCCTTTTCATTATCAGCAAAAATATGTTATATATATATTCGACACAAAAATATGTAACCCTTCCCTGCTGCAAAGCTAAAGGGATTGGATATTGTAGCCTAGAGGATAATTCTCTGCCTTACATGGCAAAGGTTGCAGGTTCAAGTCCAAGTGGGTATGGCTAGCTGATGAGACCAAAATAAGGCCGAAATAGATCTAGTCTCCCTTAATTTTCATATTCAGCAAAAAAACATGTGACACATACAGATAGAATTGTCGGCTATCAATCAAATTAACTGCCTTGGAAATGGCCCTGGGTTGGGCTGAGAGGCAAATAAGGAGCTTGTGGTGTTCTTCAATACACCAGGGTGATTCGACATAAAAATATGTAACCCTTCCCTGGTGCAAAGATGAAGGGATTGGATACTGTAGCCTAGAGGATAATTCTTTGCCTTACATGGCAAAAGCTGCAGGTTCAAGTCCCAGTGGGTATGGCTAGCTGATGAGGCCAAAATAAGGCCAAAATAGATCTATCCTAGTCTCCCTTAATTTTCAAATTCAGCAAAAAAACATGACATATATGTCACATGTTTTTTTGCTGAATCTGCATATATATATAATTTGCATCTATATATTAATATAAATAAACATCACACCCTAAAAATATTCCAAGCTGAATCTCAACTATTAAAAAAACTACTGCATTTGCATGAGTAGTTTTTCTAACTCAATTATTTAAGACCCTATTAACTTCATGGAAAGATCCTCCCAGTAAATATCTTTACCACACTTGCATTGGAGCAAGAATATGCATACGTTTTTCTCAAGGACTTCCCTGAAATCAATAAATATATTCTAGTAGTAATATTATCCTTCTGAACACTATGTAGCGAGCACTACAATTGTCAGGTGCATGCAGCTTACAGTTCTATCTTCTAAATACAAATTCAAAACTTACATACATAGCCTAATTGTAGGATTCCCTTCCTTCTTCTCCACTGTCTTTTTTGGGCAACTTTCCTTGAGAAAAACTTTCTGAGAATTCAAAGGTAGCATGCTTACCTTCTCTGGGATCAGTGAAAATGATTCTACTGTAGATCTGAAAATATTTTTCTCTTGAACCAATTATGTCGATTGGTTTCTCTCATCACTCTAAATCTAAGCCATTCGATTATTTGTTAGCATTTTGGCTTAATGCAAAATATAAATCCAGCCATTATGGCTTGTAAGTTATGGTTTCTGATCAATGATTGAAATGAGTATATTTTATCTATTACTAAATTCATATTAGAAAGTATGACAGTTCTTCTTCAGGGACCTGGAGAACTAAAACTTGACAAAGGCGCTACTTTAGATTCCAAGATACATATCTACTCCAACCACCAATCACCTCAACTGTTTCTACAAATTCTCTTAAGGCTTATGGATGTAATATTTTTGAAGCAAAAATGAATGCTCAGATATCCTGGTATTACTCCTTTATGTAAAGAATGTTCAAGATAATTATTTGAGAGGACAACCAAAAATTGGTTGGATGCCTCCAAACAGGGAAAATATTTTCTTCCATGTAAAATATACTCATTCAAAAGAAAAAAACCCACCACTTTATACAACCAGTAGATTGTTAAATAATGTCCATATGGCAAAGCAGGCTTCTAAAAGGACATTTTGGAAATGCTGTTATTTTTGCTCCAACAACTATCCCTCCACTTATCTTATATACATGAAACTCTTTTCTTTCCAAGCACAGTGATGGTGGACCTTTTTGGCACCAAGTGCCAAAAATGTTGTCCAGAAACTTTGCATGTACACATTTTGTCAGGGCCACTCTCTGTAAAAGCCGAACTTCTGGGTTATAGAAACATAGAAGACTGACGGCAGAAAAAGACCTCATGATCTATCTAGTCTGCCCTTATACTATTTTTTGTATTTTATCTTAGGATGGATCTATGTTTATCCCGGGCTTGTTTAAATTCAGTTACTGTGGATTTACCAACCACGTCTGCTGGAAGTTTGTTCCAAGCATCTACTACACTTTCAGTAAAATAATATTTTCTCACGTTACTTCTAATCTTTCCCCCAACTAACCTCAGATTGTGTTCCCTTTTTCCAAGCATCTACTACTCTTTCAGTCAAATAATATTTTCTCACGTTGCTTTTGATCTTTCCCCCAACTAACTTCAGATCGTGTCCCCTTGTTCTTGTGTTCGCTTTCCTATTAAAAACACTTCCCTCCTGAACCATATTTAACCCTTTAACGTATTTAAATGTTTCGATCATGTCTCCCCTTTTCCTTCTGTCCTCCAGACTATACAGATTGAGTTCATGAAGTCTTTCCTGATACGTTTTATCCTTAAGACCTTCCACCATTTTTGTAGCCCGTCTTTGGACCCGTTCAATTTTGTCAATATCTTTTTGTAGATTGCATCTGATGATCAGCTAACTGGCATGCATGTGTAGGCCAGTTTTCAACACTGTCGGGCGCGCGAAGAGACCACGCTCTGAAAAAAGCCGAACCTCCAGGTTCTGGCACATATGTGCACCCGACAATCATCTGGCTGGCATGTGCCCACCAGTTTTTGGCACTGCTACGCACATGAAGGGCAGTTGACTGTCGTGCACCCATGCGTTCCAGGAACCCAGAAGATAAACAGGCAAGGCCGTGCATGCCAGGTGACATGGCTTCGCATGCCACTTTGTGTGTGCACGTGCCATAGGTTTACCACCATGACTCTACATTGATAGGCATACCACTATCCTTTAATCCTTTAGCATTTGCCCACCTCTCCAACACTGCTGGGCTACAATTCCCATCATCCTCACCATTTGTCAAGTTAGCTGTAACTGATGAGAAAAGCAGTTCAACAATCTTTGGAGGATGACGAGTCCCTCCTCCCTGCTTCAGGGCATAAATCCAAAGATCTTACCATTGATTATGTTGATTCCATAAACTTCATGGAGGAGATAGCAGTTTAAACTTTAAGTCTTTCAAGATATTTTCTTACCTGAAGACCTTGACACTAACTGTGGTGCTAGTGCTACACTGATCCATTTTCGGTGAGCTATTGCGTTGATTTCGTATACTGGCTGACCTATCTACTGCTTCTCTGCCTAGAGACACTGAAACAGGATTTCAAAAAAAGTTAACACTCTCAGCTGAGCATCCTTTAATCATTATCAGAAAACACTTCACTCCCTCTCCATTCACAAACCCTTTTCAAAATTAATTTCTTTATTTTTCCTTTTATGTTTCAATTCACAGCCTGACAAATGTAATATCTCAAATAACTTGGGATAGGGCAAAAGAAAACCTGGTTTCAATTAATTATCCTAAATATCTTTTTAAAGATTTTTGGGGTCTTCTTGAGCTGGAAGATTGGGGGGCGATTCCCCAATCGGATTACAGTGTTCCCTCGACTTTCACGGGGGATGCGTTCCGAGACCGCCCGCGAAAGTCAAATTTCTGCGAAGTAGAGATGCGGAAGTAAATACATTATTTTTGGCTATGAACAGTATCACAAGCCTTTCCGTAACAGTTTAAACCCATAAATTACAATTTCCCATTCCCTTAGCAACCATTTAGATTATTACTCACCATGTTTATTTATTAAAGTTTATTTTAAAAAATATTTATTAAAAGCGGACAAAAGTTTGGCGATGACATATGACATCATCAGGCGGGAAAAACCGTGGTATAGGGGAAAAAACAGTGAAATATTTTTTAATTAATATTTTTGAAAACCCGTGGTATAGACTTTTCGTGAAATTCGAACCCGTGAAAATCGAGGGAACACTGTATACTGTTTCACTCCTAGCACATCTATTAAATCAGGGTTCACCCAGAGTGATCAATATCAACCCCAAGGATCAGTGGATTGGGATCATCCAAGAGGTCAATAAATCACTGGTGTTTAAAATAAGATCAATAAATGTCTGAGTGTCAAAAGACTGATCCTTGGAAGATTGTGATTAAAATTCACTATTCTCCAACAAATACCAATGCCCTTTTTTGATGCAGGCTTCGAATTAATGATATCAACAGTTTTAGTAAGAAAAAGGTATGTTGAACCATATATTTTAAATATTGCCTATCTTATAAAGTCACTGTTATCTATTATTATTCATTGTGTTGTGTTGTGATAAAAGTACCATTTATTATTTTCCTGTGTTTTATGGTCGATGAAAAAACTGAAACTTCATAAAAGGATTGATGAGCTGAAGAATTTGGGGACCCTTGCATTAAATCAAACTAAGTCAGTAATGTGATGTCCCAGTGAAGACATCCCACATGGATTTTGTGTTTATTTGAAATCATTTTCTGACAGCACATCCCGCACAACTTCTTGGCAACTACAAGACAGAAACAGAAGCCATCTTCATTTTACCGGTGCCAATTCGACTCTGCAGTGTTCCAAAGAAACATTTTAGCCCTTTTACTCAAACATTGACAGACAATCTTTTTGTTTAGTAATCATTTATGTGTAACACTGCACTATCAAAAAGGAAGCTGGAATACATACCTTAAATGCAAAGCCAAAAAGAAAGAAAGAAACCTCTCTTCTGTATAGCAGTAGCAACAGCTTGCAGTTCAGCTATGATAACTGTTGCTATAGAAATCAAAAATTTGAGATTATGAGCTATCTTCTAATTATAGGATCTTCTCATCTATTTGTTTTATTTTAACGTGTATATAAACTGGCATACTCAGCAACTATTAGTATAAGCATATTTGGCAATGGCTTGGGATTTAGTGATAACCACGAAAGATTATCCCAGGAAATATTTATTCCATATCAATGTAAAATTGACTATATTTTTGATATATGCTCCAACCTTTCCTATATGCAGTGGAAACCTTCACCTCTTATTTTTAAAAAAAGAAAATGCATTCTAATTCTCATTGCAGGCTTTCAGTGGCTGCAGTGCGACTCCGTGGCCACAGACAGAAAGCCAAGCTTACCGAAAAACACATTAAGTAGATACCAGTCGAGGACCAGCCTCATCATGCACCAGCAGTCTGGATTTTTTTTTTTTTAAAGACCTTATCATATCTTGGCTACAACAGCTACGACCTTGAAGAAGACACTGGCATAGAATGACTTCCTTCAGACAGGAAGGGCCAAGAGGTGGCTTATATGCAATGTAGGCTAGATGTAGTGTTTTTAATGTCAGACACACAACTGTAGCCACAGAAATTTAAGTAGAAATGTCGTAGTACCTAGGCATTGATCCTGCTGACAACAAATGCAACCTAAATTTTCAATTAGAAAATTGGCTCTCCTATCTCCACTGGGCGTCTGCCTCCAGACCTCCATTGCTGGCTTCTGAATTCCATAGCAGAAACAAGAAGCCCAGTTTGCAGGCTTCCCTCTGGGGTCCTAGTCCTAGACATTCCCCACAGCAGGGGTCCCCAAAGGTGGCAACTTTAAGACTTGTGGACTTCAACTCCCAGAATTCTCCAGCCAGCACATTCTGGGAGTTGAAGTCCACAAGTCTTAAAGTTACCAAGTCTGAAGACCTCTGCACCACACCCCTGTCCAATTGTCTTTCCTTTCTCTCACTTATCATATATATTTTCTTTCTTTCATATATCCTCTCCTCTAAGTTCACTTTACCCTTATATATATTACTACATGTCTATTTTTCTTCCTATGTATTTGTGTATTGGACAAATGAATAAATAAATAAAATAAATATCTCCCCATCAGAGAAAAGTCATCCATTTCATCTCTCCCCCACAGCTACCGAGGTGCTGCTGCGCCCTCAATCTCCAATGTAAACAAGCTAGCTGGACATCAGTTGAGCTTTCCTATACCATCAAGTTTAATGTGGGTTGCCCACCGTGACTTAGCAACTGTGCAAAAATCAGGCCACTCTGGCCTAGACATCTAGTGACAATTCAAATTAAAAAACACTTGAACACAATGCTCTGTATGCTGAAATTTAGAACCATCCCTGGCTTTAAGGGCTTTAAAATATATATACTGGCAAAATATTTGAGCACAAAAATATGCATCGTAGGAATAAAGACTTATAATTTAATTTGATTGACTTCTATGCTGCCCAATCTCAATGGGACTCAGCATTATAGCATTCCCTTGTTTTACATCGTCATGGTGTAAATGGGTGGTGGTGACTTTATTCAAATCATAATACTGTACATTTTTTTACAATAAACATGTAATCATGCTCCCTAGGATCCGGCTGGCAAATGGAGGCAGATTATCCTAACCCTGTCAAGTCTTTTATGCCAGTGAAAAAGTCACATCAACAAGGCAGATCTGTGAAATTGGAAGCAAGCAAACTTTTTTTTTTTACTTTCTCAATTTCAAAACAATGCGCAAATGTTAAATGAACTAGTCCAGACACCTGAAGATGTCATGCATATAACCACACGGTATGTTTTTCCACTTAAGTGTGGATATATCAGGGGATGTCTGGAGCTAATTTTTTATACGTATGATTTGGAGAAGAGGGTAAATAAGCCTTTTCTCTCTCAAACAGGAGCAGGGGATGGAATGAGGGAATCCAGTAGCTAGGTTTAAAAGGAGCTAGAAGGAAAAAATGAAAATCATACAGTATATAGACTTTAATTTTGCATTTGGTTTCCAAACCCAACGGAAAAAGCGCTGCCGTTCCTAATTGAAGGTCAAGGGCTGACGCTCGCCGTCTATCAGCCTTCTCAATCTAATCAGGATTATCAATTCTCCTGGCGTTTCTGACGCAGTTGCATTTTCGGAGGGAGCCATTGCACAAACCAGGGAGCGCAAGAAGATGACTCTGCATTCCCATTTTTTTCCTGTACTCGGGGATCTCTTCTCTAAGCAAGAGCAGCAAATAATCCTCCTTGTTGCATCTCACGAAGGCTGTAAGCTTAGCCAGCTGCTCATAATCCCCAAGACTATTGGAGGCATCTTCTCAAGGACACGGGCTTCCTTTTCCTGTTTGCTTTCTGAACGACTGCTGTTTTGCAGCCACCAGCCCAGCGGTCCTCCCTCGCAGCGGCTAGCAATCCCATCTAAGCCGTTCTCCCCCTCCAGGTATTACCAAGGGGCCGTCAAACCACCCAAAAGCCTATACTCCAAAAGCAAAAAACCAACTCTCATTTTCCCCGCCTAATCATGGTTAAGACCAAGATATGGATTGCGTGCCAAGAAGCTACATCACTCCTCTGAATCCTGTTGAAATGTCCCACAATCCCATCACCTTTTTTTTAACCAGTTAAAGACCACCTCTGCCCCATCCTTCCTTCAGTCCCTCAATCCCCTATGATGCCCTCCCAGATAACCTTGTACACCTTTCCAAGGTTACCCAACCTTTTTAACAATTCCTTCTCCATCTCTCACAAACCTGTATATATTGGGGAATCCTTCCATTTCCTTCTGCTCCCCTATTTATGGGGGCCATTCCTAGCCTTTTCATCCCCCCCTTTTTTCTCCTTCCTCTAGCATCCTTGTTCAAATCACTCCATCACCACCCCTTCTTCATCTATTTTATGTATTTATTCAATTTGTATGCCACCTAGATCCCTAGGAATCTCCACTATTCAGGTTGATTTATTTTAAATCTTGTGTTGTTAATCTTAACAAGAGGGTGGCATACAAATCTAATAAATTATTATTATTATTAATTATTATTATTATTATTATTTATTTATTTATTGGATTTCTATGCCACCTGTCTCCGAGGATTTATATATACGCTTCCCCCTCATTTTGCTTGGGGGGGGGGGTCCCTCCAATTACTCCTCTACTATGCCCATCATCCCCCACTAGCTTGAACCATGGTCCCTATGCTCAGGATGATGGGAGGTGCCTCCGACATCCCCTAGAGCAGCCAAGAGGAAGGGGGGAAGCCGTTTGAGAAGCCCCCCTGATTCAACACCTCCCCTTCCCTCCCGGCTCACCTGTCCGCCTCCCCAACCGAAACGCCAACCTCGACGGCGTCGAACACGGAGAGTAACGGCCAAGAGGCGGCTTATATAGCTGCTAGGCAACGCCTAAGGCCCCGCCCCCATCCCTCAGAAGACACGCCTCCGTCTGTCTGCAAACGGGGAGGGGGGGGTCTCTCAAGGAGCCATAATGCGCGTGCGTTGTGCCGCTCAGTCAGGCGGTGGTACCCGGAGCATCTTAACGGCTATTTTGACTTCTCTCTCATTTGCGCGTGCGCGTTGAGGCTGCGATTACCTGTCGCGGCTGAAGGCGAACGTTGGGCCTTGTGGAATGTTTTCGTCCTTTGGGCATTGTGCGTTGTTTTTAGAACCGTTATGAAGAGGCTTTCTGTTGGGAACGTACAATTATTTCTATGCCCAACCGTGTTAGCTGGAGTGATCAGAAGGGGAGGGGAGGCTGGAGAAAAATCAGGTGTTTTGTGATACAGCACACCTGTGTGAATGTGAACAGTTGAGCAACATGAGGGGAAAAGGCATCTGGTGTATGTGGGTTTAATTTGGAGACTAGATTTGCTGCCATATTTTTCAGTACAGATAGTTATTTTTATTTTATTTATTTATTTTGTCCAATACTTGAGTGTCTGCGACGTTTCGGTGAAATCACATTCACCATCATCAGGCTGAAGTTTTAAGCTTCGTGCTGCTGTAAATATGTAAATATACTGTATATATATATACACACACACATAGTAAAATACATGATGAAGGTTATAGAGGAGATACTCATAGTAAAATATATGAAAGAATAGAAAAGAACTTCAAATACGAACTGAATAATCAAATTATCACAGATAATCCCCACTCGGTTAAAGACCTCGGTATACTAATAACAAAAGTGCCAAAGCCCACTGCAACAATATAGCCAAGAAGGCTTCAAGAGTTGTAAACCTAATCCTACATAGCTTCTGCTCTGGCAATCTCACACTGCTTACCAGAGCTTACAAAACATTTGCCAGACTCATCCTCGAATACAGCTCATCTGTTTGGAACCCATATCGCATCTCAGACATTAACACCCTTGAAAATGTCCAAAGATACTTCACCAGAAGAGCCCTTCACTCCTCCACTCGAAACAGAATACCCTACGAGACTAGACTTTCAATCCTGGGCCTAGAAAGCCTAGAACTAAGACGCCTTAAACATGATCTAAGTATTGCCCACAAAATCATATGCTGCAACGTCCTGCCTGTCGGCGACTACTTCAGCTTCAACCACAACACAAGAGCACAAAACAGATTTAAACTTAATATTAACAGATTTAAACTTAATATTAGTTCAAGAGAGACAAGCCATTTTCAAATAAACATCAAAATAAATAACTTGAAATGTATCCCTTTTTTTTCAGCAGTTCCTAGAAATTTTCAAGTGCTTATAAATAACAAATAATCTAGTGCAGGGCTTACTTGCAAGTAACATTGTATATTGTTTTATGGACATGCTGTGAGCCGCCCCCGAGTCCACGGAGAGGGGCGGCATACCAATCCAATAAATAAATAAAATATAAATAACAGCCAGATATTGTTCTTCAATAGCAATAGCATTTAGACTTATATACCGCTTCACAGTGCTTTACAGCCCTCTCTAAGCAGTTTACAGAGAGCCAGCATATTGCCCCAAACAATCTGGGTCCTCATTTTACTGACCTTGGAAGGATGGAAGGCTGAGTCAACCTTGAGCCTAGTGGGATTTGATCTGCCAAACTGCTGGCAGCCAGAGATAAGCAGAAGTAATACTGCACACTAACCATGCATCACTTAGGCTCTTTTCAACTCTTGGTAAGGGGGGGGGGGGGGGGAGCAAGTGTGTATGTTCTCAGAAATATTAGGGTGCAAGTGTTTATGTTCTCAGAAATTCTGCAACAACGGATTAAAGACTGAGACTAAAGCATCAGGAAATAAGGATGTTCTTTATTGCCCAAGTGTGATTGGACACACAAAGAATTTGTCTCCTGTGCTTAAAGAACTCAGAGCCACCCCTTGTGAGAAAGAATTCTTGAGAACCTGAACATTGTGTCCCTTGTATTAGCCTATTAAAAATTATTCAGCGAGACTAGACTTTCAATCCTGGTCCTAGAAAGTTTAGAACTAAGACGCCTTAAACAAGATCTAAGTATCGCCCACAAGATCATATGCTGCAACGTCCTGCCTGTCGGCGACTACTTCAGCTTCAACCACAACAACACAAGAGCACACAACAGATTTAAACTTAATATTAACCGCTCCAAACTTGACTGTAAAAAAATATGACTTCAGTAACCGAGTTGTCGAAGCGTGGAACTCATTACCGGACTCCATAGTGCCATCCCCAAACCCCCAACACTTTACCCTTAGATTATCTACGGTTGACCTATCCAGATTCCTAAGAGGTCAGTAAGGGGCGAGTACAAGTGCACTAGAGTGCCTTCTGTCCCGTCCTATTGCTCTCCTATATCTCCTATACCTTTCTTCTTTTCCTATATCTCTTCTTCTATTCTCATTGATATGTTCTATTACTATACCTTCTTTTCTATTATTTCTTAGATATATTTTACTATGTATCTCCTCTATAACCTTCATCATGTATTTTACTATGTGTATATAGATATATACCCACTAAAACCCTCATTGTGTATTGGACAAAATAAATAAATATAATAAATAAATAATATGGACTATTATTACAACTAATAGGGAGATTGATTTTGAAGAGAGACAGGAAAAAGTAGGAAGGGGGAAAAATAGGAAAATTCAGACTGAAGACAGAGTTAAATGTTTCAGCAAGAAGTCTTCTTGCCTGGCTTTGCCTTCTGATTAATGTTGCTTTTCTGCATCTCAGCTCTGCCACATGGTGCGAGGGCACCACAAGTGCAAACTGGCTTCAGTGCTGATGTTGAGATGAGCCAGCACAATTGAGCTATTAATAATTTAAGAAATGAGAGCGACATGGGTAAGAAGGATGCTGATGAAACCGTCACTCACCTCTGTGCCCTTGAGAGCACACCTAGCCAATATGGAGGATCTATCCCAAGGTTCATCATATGGACTCTCAAGGGTTAATGGGACTACAGTATTTATGGCAGGGGTGTCAAATGCATGTTATCACGGTGGCATCACATGATGTATCGGGACTTTTTTCCCCTACACTAATCCGGGTATGGGCGTGACCAGCACATGACACATTTGGCCGGTGGGATGAGAGTTTGACAGCCCTAATCTAAGAGGTTGAAAATGGCGGGGAGTCAATAGGTGGTTGATAAACAATGGAAGGTTAATTGGACTCAATCCCTTGGGGTCTCTGTAGAGTTCCATGCCAGTTAGTATTAATGGTGGGGTAGCTGGTGGCAAGACAGCATTAACCAGGATTAGTTGTTCATATTACTATTATTATATGAATAATCTACAGTGATTCACAAAAACCTAATTCCAATTCCTAACCAAGTATCTAACAAGCTAACAAGTACCACAATGTGAAATCACAGCTGCCTCTTCACTTATAATTTATTTATTATTCATAATGCTAGTTAAAGTAATATTTATTAATCTGTTTTCATATAATAAGTATTTGGGGATCAATGAACAATCTGAAACTTCCTGAAGAAAGCTGAAGAGTTTGGGGATCCCAATCTATAACAAGCTTCCCATCCCAGTCTTTGGAGAGGGGCGGCATACAAATATTATTATTCTTATTATTATTATTATTGTTGTTATTATTATTATTTCATGTTCCATGACTAGGATGAAAGCAAAAAGCATTCAGGTTAGTTCTTGTCATTAGCTCCTGAAAAGAGGACCACACTATCTTAAGAAAATGGCTGAGTTCAAACATTATGCAGGGCCAGGGTTTTTTTGCTTGAATAAATTCAAATTACCTTCAACCTAATTGGTAAACAACAGCTGGGATTTCGCATTGTGCCAAGACAGATACATACAAAGCATATCCTAGCTGAACCTACTGAAGTCAGTGTTCCTGTTTTAAAATTGCTTTGTAGTTGGATTCATTTAGATACTGATTTGAAACTATACAAAGTCTGATTTTGTGGAGAGTACAATGATTAGAAGCCTTAAAGAATCTTTTACAGCTGATCTAGATTTTCCGCTTCATTCATGTATGATTGGTTCTTTAAATTGGGGTTTTTTAGATTATTTTTAATATTAGATTTGTTCACATTGTCTTTTATATTGTTGTTAGCTGCCCCGAGTCGTCGGAGAGGGGCGGCATACAAATCTAATAAATAAATAAATAATAAATAAATAAATTCTGCTTAGGAATGAAGGATGTGTTTGTCTTAGTCACATTACTTCCATCACTCAATAGATAAAGAAGATGAGTAGCAACTATCAGGCCTTCAATATCCATCACTATATACAAGGAAACAATTCTATCTCAGTCTGCCACAATAATTTTATTTCCTGAGGTCCATTTTTAAAAATCATGTATTTTCTTTTTTGTTTCTCATCATCACAAGCATCCTGGTGAAGCTAGGAAAAGGATCAGCTGGACTAGAGTTTGAAGACTACAAAAGTGCACAGATTATTGGTTTGGAGGCCCAGGACAATGGTGAAATGCAGCTAAAAATAACTCATGCTCTCCATTGAAGCATGCAAGATGAATCATGGCAGCAAAAAAATGCTCGACCAAGGACACGGAGGCACAGAGCAATCAGGTGGTAGGGATTCAAATAAGAATCTCTAGGTTACTTGGGCCAATGGGAATTAATGAAAGCAGTAATTCAATTTATAATTAGATCTAGTCACCAAAGTGGGTTAAATGTCTCTGTCTCTTCCCAAAGCCCATATTTTGTGATGCGACATCTAGTGACTGAAAAACCCATTTTTGCAAATCATTAAACAAACCTATGAAACAATTTCTATTTATTTATGCGCTCAGCTCAACAGATTTCATTCCGCAAATTGCCATTTTAAATTTTGGCGAAAAGAGTAGCAAGCAGTTTTGCAAAGTCATTTGATTCAGCATGGCAGGCTTTTGTAAATGTCATTTTCAGGCCCAATAAAATTTTGAGTATTGCAAAGTGCTAAAGGGTTTCCTGAACAAACGATGACATCTTCGGGAACTATTAGCATTGTGTACTTCTTGCGACGGCAAACAGATGTTTTCCCCTGGGTGGGGCAGTGTTGGAGAATGTTAGACCAATCTTATATGAGAAAAGTTTAGGCCAGGGCAATTAAAGAAAACAGAATGGAAGTGCATAAATTGGAGCAAATAAAAATAAACAGAAAGCTCAGAAATGTAGGGTGAAAGTACCATGGCAGAGGTGACAAACTGGTGCTCCACGGACTGGATGCATTATGCTCAGATCACACCCACCCAAGCTCCACGAAGGGGAAAAAAAGTCACAAAACATCACATGGCGTTACGAGTTTCGCACTCGTGTTCTAATGGAATATCAGCATGACCTTGGGAAAGAGGGAGAGACAACAACTCCCCCCATGGCTTATTTGGTGGGGGGAAACCTTAGGAAAGACTTGCCTTAATTGATCAGGCAGTTAAAAGTGGCAGCTGGAAGTTTGTACCATGAGACATGGTGGCTTGCCAAGAATTAAACACAGACCATTGTGTTGCTTTGTTGCTCAATGCAGCTTTGTTGCGTTCAGTTTCACCTCTATAAAATGCCACACATTTGTACACATATCCTGGAGAACACCTGTGGATGCTACGAATAATACCCAAGGCACTGTTGAAAAAACTCATTTTTTTTTAATTCAGAAAACACAATACATTGTGAAGGCACTGAAGAATGAGGATAGTCTTTCTTGTTTTATGGCCATTCAACAAGATATGTAAAGGTAGCTGACTTGGCTGGTGAACACAAGCACATTCTGTGCTAGCAACTCATGGAATGTCCCATTATGTTGTAATTGTATACAAGAATTATTGCCTCCTCCTGGACAGTTCTAAAGTATCATCCATCTATATTTATTTTTCTGTCTGTAAAACTGCAACAGAGGATTTACGACAAGTTCCAAGAAAAGATGGATGTAAGATTTTAGGGGTCCCCAAACTTGGCAACTTTTAAGACTTGTGGACTTCAACTCCCAGAATTCTCCAGCCAGCAACTGCAGGAATCTCTTGCGAAGTGAAAATAGCAGAACGAATCATTCACGTTTTCTCATGTCCTCCAATATGGCCGGTAACTTTCAGAATGTATGTTTAGGTGTCCAATATGCAACTTCACACATCTGGAAGATATAAGGGCTGGGAAGACTGGACTAAGACTGCTAACAGGAGGAATTTCAATCTGCTCTGAAAATGTTGAACCTAGCCGACACACGTGCTGTTCATTTTTATCTTCATTCCTATAAAAATGTAATCTCAGTTTTTTTTTAAAAAATACAGAAATGTAAAAAATAAAAACCAACCGTTGCTTGCTTATCACTTAAAATATTTACAGCATCAGTAATTTCATACTCGGATTCTAAAAATCCCTAAAATTATACACACAGTCACATTATTTAAGTATCAAATGTGTTTAAACAACTTTAAAATCAGAATGAAAAAGAAATACGTATAAATGCATCTTCTTTGGAATCCTCTTCAAAATTACAGGGGGGGTTGGGGTGGAAATAAAAGGCAAGCTAAATGTCCATGTATTAGTCAATGAAATAAACTATTTCTTTCTGTTTGAACAGTATCCAGAGATCACATCTGAAATAATCTTCTTTCCAAAGCTCTGAAATTCAAAAGGGCTATCCAAAATGTATTTTACAATATCTGTAATACTAAGAATCTTAAGGAATCTTGAAGAATCCTAGCCTGCCTCTGATGAAGATGAGCGAAGACATGAGAGGTGACCTGGTGCAGTCAGCCTACTCTTGGATGGCTGCTCAGGTACAGCATAAATGCCGTCCCATTTTATCTCTAAATTCTCCTGGATAAAATTGATGCTGACACACGACGAGAATTCCTGCAGCCATTCCAGACACAGCCTCTCTCATATTCCAGAAAGAGTGGATATAATTAAACCACCAAGCTTTCCCTGCTGACAGCATGATTCTGTAGAGGAAAAAGAAAATCAAGGTTAATCATACCATAAAATCTGCTCCAGTATCTTCGGATTCATTTAAGATTAACAATGGGACCCAGGGGAAGAGCCTTCTCTGTGGCGGCCCCAGCCCTCTGGAACCAACTCCCCCCAGAGATTAGAATTGCCCCCACCCTCCTTGCCTTTCATAAGCTCCTTAAAACCCACCTCTGCCGCCAGGCATGTGGGAATTGAGATGCTCTTTCCCCCTGGGCCTTTACAATTTCATGTGTGGTATGTCTGTTTGGTTTTTTTTTATATTAATGGGTTTTTTAATCATTTTTAGTATTTATTGGATTATTATTGTACATTGTTTTATTACTGTTGTTAGCCACCCCGACTCTCCGGAGAGGGGCGGCATACAAATCCAATAAATAAAATAAATAATAAAATAAGCACAAGATTTATAATAAATACCATACTGGCTACACACCCACAAACACACATTTTGCAGACAGGCTTCAAGGTGCAAACATTGTCATCTTGAATCAGGAGCTCAAACATTAAAAAAAGATATAGATAAATCCAATATGGTAGGGAGGGTCCTTTGCTACAGTAGTGATTGCTAATTTGATTTTAAGAGACAGGGCTTAGGAAATCTGTTTGATTTGTCCCATGCAGAAAATACTTTCAATTTGGTCTGTGGTTTGTCTGGTCCTGTCTTATTCAACAAGGCTTGACTAAATGGATTTACACTGCATTTAGTAGTGTAAATACAACCGAATACATGATAACAAAAGATAATGCACAAGCCATTCATACACACTTAACAATAATGTGAATATTTTGCTCAAAGGAACAACTATAAGACTAATAACTATAAAGCCTTAGTAAGACAACACCTAGAATATTGTATCCAATTTTGTTCACCAGAAAAAAAGATGTCGAGACTCTAGAAAGAGTGCAGAGAAGAGCAACCAAAATGATCAGGGGACTGGACACTGAAACATACAATGAACAAAACTGTATGTTTCAAAAATATTGACAAAATTGAACGGGTCCAAAGATGGGCTACAAGAATGGTAGAAGGTCTTAAGCATAAAACGTATCAGGAAAGACTTCATGAACTCAATCTGTATAGTCTGGAGGAGAGAAGGAAAAGGGGGGACATGATTGAAACATTTAAATATGTTAAAGGGTTAAATAAGGTCCAGGAGGGAAGTGTTTTTAATAGGAAAGTGAACACAAGAACAAGGGGACACAATCTGAAGTTAGTTGGGGGAAAGATCAAAAGCAACGTGAGAAAATATTATTTGACTGAATGAGTAGTAGATCCTTGGAACAAACTTCCAGCAGACGTGGTTGGTAAATCCACAGTAACTGAATTTAAACATGCCTAGGATAAACATATATCCATTGTAAGATAAAATACAGGTTGGTAAATTCACAGTAACTGAATTTAAACATGCCTGGGATAAATATATATCCATCCTAAGATAAAATACAGGAAATAGTATAAGGGCAAACTAGATGGACCATGAGGTCTTTTTCTGCCGTCAGTCTTCTATGTTTCTATGAACGGTTGCAGGAACTGGGCATAGATAGTCTAGCAAAGAGAAGGACCAGGGGAGACATGATAGCAGTCTTCCAATACTTGAGGGGCTGCCACAGAGAGGAGGTAGTTAAGCTATTTTCCAAAGCACCTTTAGGCCAGACAAGGAATAATGGATGGAAACGGAACAAGAAGAAATGCAATCTGGAAACAAGGAGAAATTTTATGACAGTGAGAGCAATCAACCCAGATGTTGTGGGAAATTCAACACTGGAAGCTTTCAAGAAGAGACTAGACTGCCATCTATCAGAAATACTGTAGGGTCTGCTTGGACAGGAGGTTGATAACCTACAAGGTCTCTTCCTACTCTGTCTGTCTGTCTGTTTGTTTGTATTTGTACAAAGACTTGTGGTGGTTTACAACACATAAAAAAGAAGAACAATACAATATAATTGTCAAATCCAATTAATTTAAAAACTAAATGTACTAGTCTATAAAACCCAGTATTATTAAAAAACCAATCATACCCACTCAAACAACAATCATACGTAACATTCTGTTAAAAAGTGCTATTGCTAACATGTTGTAAGCCGCCCTGTGTGTAAGAAGGGCGGCATAAAAATCGAATAAATAAATAAATAAATTCATCGGCCAGGGGGCTAGGGTCTAATCGCCCCAAGTCTGGTGGCATAGATGAGTCTTAAGACTCTTGTGGAAGGCGAGGAGGGTGGGGACAGTACGAATCTCTGGGGGGAGCTGATTCCAGAGGGCTGGAGCCCCCACAGAGAAGGCTCTTCCCCTAGGCCCCACCAAGTGACATTGTCTAGTGGACGGGACCTGGAGAAGGCCGACTCTGTGGGACCTGACTGGTCGCTGGGATTAATCTGTACCTGCATCTAATTTCACTTTATCTGTTAATCTGTATCTGCATCTAACTTCACCTTATCCAAGACATCTCTATTTATAAAGCATTATAATTGTGCGTCCTTCTCCCCATTTTTTAACCTCACCCTTCGCAGCTTGCGGTCATCCCTGCTGCGGGAAGACACAGATTCCGTCTCTGTGTACGGAGGCGGCGGTGGAGGAGGGAAGCCATTGCTCTCTTCATCCCGGTTGCTCCTGTGACCAGATCTCCCGCTGGAGGCGCTTCTGTGATCCAGGTCTTCACGGCTGCCCGCCCGCTGCTTCTTCTGCAGGGCTTCCTCCAGGAGCCGGTTATCATAATGGGTTCGCTCCAGATCCCGTAAGTCATCCCTACTTCGACTTCGGCGCCTACCGTAGCGATCAGAGTCGTAACGGGAGTCAGGGGAATAATCGCGGTGATGGTACTCGTTGTCGGAGCTGTGCTGGCCCCGACCTCTGGGCTGGGGAGGGTAGTAGGAGTCCCGTTCATAGTCATCTAGAGCATCGACCGAGCGGGAACGCGGGCGCCGGCCATGGCTTCGTGGCGGGGAGTCCTCGTAACGGTCACGCCAATTGGTGGGGGGAAGCAAGCGCCGGTTCTCGCTGCTCCGTATACTTTCTTCCTCCAGGTCACTGATGGGAGACATGGCCTGGCCACGCAGCCTCCCCAGGCCTTGCCGCAGGTCGTAACGCCGATCATCTTCGTGCAGAGAGCTCAGTTCACTCAACACAGAGGCTGGAAAACAAGACAGAGAATTAATAATTATCCGTTCTCTTCTCAACACTGAGACAACTCAGTGAAGGCCTGAGTGAAGACCGCCTTCTGCCGCATGAATCTCAGCATCCGGTCAGATCCCACAGAGTCGGCCTTCTCCAGGTCCCGTCAACCAGACAATGTCATTTGGCGAGGCCTAGGGGAAGAGCCTTCTCTGTGGGGGGCCCGGCCCTCTGGAATCAGCTCCCCACCGGAGATTCGCACAGCCTCCCCCCTCCTCGCCTTCCGTAAAAGCTTAAAGACCTATTTATGCTGCCAGGCTTGGGGCCACTAGATCCTAGCCCCCTGACCGATGAGTGTATTGGTATGTTTTGTTGAGTGAATGGTGATGAATGTTTTAAAATCATATTATAGCTTTTTCAAGTCTTTTTAGTGATATTAATTGGATTTTAAGACATATTTGTTAGATTGTTTCTGATATGTTGTGAGCCGTCTCGAGTCCTCGGGGAGGGGCGGCATACAAATCCAATATATAAATAAATAAATGAGGGTAAACTGGGGACACTCTTGTTCCCTACACAGAAGACCCTCTGCAAAGTACCTTTCTCAAGCCTCCCATTGGGCTGCCCTGGGCGAGTAGGGTCAAAGTTGGCCAGCTCCTTCTCCATGTAGTAGAGCACCCGCATGGAGTCGTCTTGCTGGTTGGCTTGGATGCGATAGCCACTGCGCACAGCTGGGGAAGAGAGATCAGGAGCAGGCTTTAGGACATAGGGCGGTATTTTTATTTTTTATTTTGTTTTTAAGGAGCCATATGCCTTGGGGGGGACATTGCTAAGTAGGTGTGCAATCGCCCACCACTGTGGCTTTTCCAACTGCCATTGAAACTGAAGCAAGATCTCCTCTGCCAATTGTAGTCCCTCTTTTTGAGCTTTGCACCAAGTACTGCTGGTTGGAGCAGATGCAACCGGTGGCATGAAACAATTGAGGGGGGGGATTGATTTACTTACTTCTTCAGTAACAAATTTAGAGTTAAATGCCTTTCCAACTGCCATTGAAATTGAAAGAGGAGGCAGGATCTCCTCTGCCAATTGTAATCCCTCTTTTGTGCTTTGCACCAAGTACTGCTGGTTGCAGCTGATGCAACTGGTGGCATGAAGGGCCGAGGGGAGATTTACTTACCTCTTCAGTAACAAATTTAGACTTAAATGAGAAAGCTCAAGGTTGTAACACTATAGACCAGTGGTTCCCAATGTGGGGCCCACACCCCACGGGGGGGCAATTTGATTTTTAATGGGGGCAATTTGAACCTTGTTTAAATCAAGTTAATAATTCCGATCACAATTCAAAGTGTTGGTTATGACCTATAAAGCCCTTCATGGCACCGGACCAGATTATCTCAGGGACCGCCTTCTGCTGCACGAATCCCAGCGACCAGTTAGGTCCCACAGAGTGGATCTTCTCCGGGTCCCGTCAACTAAACAATGTCGCTTGGCGGGACCCAGGGGAAGAGCCTTCTCTGTGGCGATCCCGGCCCTCTGGAACCAACTCCCCCCAGAAATTAGAATTGCCCCCACCCTCCTTGCCTTTCGTAAGCTACTTAAAACTCACCTCTGCCGTCAGGCATGGGGGAATTGAGATCCTCTTTCCCCCCAGGCCTTTACAATTCTATGCATGGTATGTATGTATCTATGTATGTATGTTTGGTTTTTATATTAATGGGTTTTTAATCGTTTTTAGTATTAGATTACTATTGTACACTGTTTTATTGTTGCTGTTAGCCGCTCCGAGTCTCCGGAGAGGGGCGGCATACAAATCCAATAAGTAAGTAAGTAAGTAAGTAAGTAAGTAAGTAAGTAAGTAAGTAAGTAAGTAAGTAAGTAAGTAAGTAAGTAAGTAAGTAAGTAAGTAAATAAGTAAATAAGTAAATAAGTAAATAAGTAAGTAAGTAAATAAATAAATAAATAAATAAGTAAATAAATAAGTAAGTAAGTAAATAAATAAGTAAATAAGTAAGTAAGTAAATAAATAAGTAAATAAATAAGTAAATAAGTAAGTAAGTAAGTAAATAAATAAATAAGTAAATAAATAAGTAAATAAATAAGTAAGTAAGTAAGTAAGTAAATAAATAAGTAAATAAATAAGTAAATAAATAAGTAAATAAGTAAGTAAGTAAGTAAGTAAGTAAGTAAGTAAGTAAGTAAGTAAGTAAGTAAGTAAGTAAGTAAATAAATAATAGCCTTTTAGGCTTCCTTTGCATGAGTAGGCGTTCACTTTTTGAATAATAAGAATTATATGTCACTGGGGGTGGATTTTAGAGATGCTTAGGTGGAGGCTTGAGCACCCCAAAAAGGTTAGGAACCACTGCTATAGGCGAACGGTGTGTGTCTGTTAAGAGGAAAGATCTTTCTGCTGGATTGAGAATATATCTCCAAGACCCAATGCTTGAAAAGTCTGTCTTTCCAGCACAAGGGCCAGCCAGCTGATGTCTAACAAAATCTTGCAGGCACAGAGATTGCTGGAATCGTAAAAACAGATCTCAGGTTGCATCTCTTCAAAAGGCAGCTTTTCTGACAAGTATTTGGAATGAGTATGGTTTAATTTTATCGGTATATGGTAGAATGCATTCAATTTGAAATTATGGGAATAAAAATGAATATGATCAATGAAAATACAGTGGAAAAAACTGATGGGAAGATGGGATAGGGTAAGAGTTTTTATGGCGAGTAGAATTCGGGTCCGACTCACAAAGAACAAATTGGCATCATTTTATATTTTGTAAACATGCTGACGTTCCCGGTTTTTAAAATATTATAAACTAGTACACCCTCATTTGGTGGAGGGATTGAATGATTGATGTTGGGTGGCGGGACCACATTTCACTGTGCACACTGGGTGTGTATTTGTTTATTATTATAAAAATCAATAAAATATATTTAAAAAAATATGGTTTAATTCTATGAAGCTTAGATGTATTGGACGTCTAACTTGATCACACTAGGTGGAAATCCGGCAAGATTAGAAATCCTAACAGAGCTGCATGGCGCTAATTAGAGAAAAGGGGGGGATTTTATTTTTTCTTCCTATGCAGGAAGGGTAGATCTAAAAATTCAGAGGAAAAGCTACTGGCACTCCATAAGCCAAGCACTAAAACTGTGTTTCCGGGGGCGGGAAAAGCTCCCGGTTCGCTCATTGTTATCAGTCGCCGGAGAGCTGGTCGCGAAGGGACCGCAAAGCTCCGTCCACCTGCCCAGACATTGCCATTTGGATTCTTTTACCCTCTGCACATAGAAACATAGAAGACTGACGGCAGAAAAAGACCTCATGGTCCATCTAGTCTGCCCTTATACTATTTCCTGTGTTTTATCTTAGGATGAATATATGTTTATCCCAGGCATGTTTAAATTCAGTTACTGTGGATTTACCAACCATGTCTGCTGGAAGTTTGTTCCAAGGATCTACTACTCTTTCAGTGAAATAATATTTCCTCATGTTGCTTTTGATCTTTCCCCCAACTAACCTCAGATTGTGTCCCCTTGTTCTTGTGTTCACTTTCCTATTAAAAACACTTCCCTCCTGAACCTTATTTAACCCTTTAACATATTTAAATGTTTCGATCATGTCCCCTCTTTTCCTTCTGTCCTCCAGACTATACAGATTGAGTTCATGAAGTCTTTCCTGATACGTTTTATGCTTAAGACCTTCCACCATTCTTGTAGCCCGTCTTTGGACCCGTTCAATTTTGTCAATATCTTTTTGTAAGTGAGGTCTCCAGAACTGAACACAGTACTCCAAATGTGGTCTCACCAGCGCTCTATATAAGGGGATCACAATCTCTCTCTTCCTGCTTGTTATTCCTCTAGCTATGCAGCCAAGCTTCCTACTTGCTTTTCCTACTGCCCGACCACACTGCTCACCCATTTTGAGACTGTCAGAAATCACTACTCCTAAATCCTTCTCTTCTGAAGTTTTTTCTAACACAGAACTGCCAATGCAATACTCAGATTGAGGATTCCTTTTCCCCAAGTGCATTATTTTACATTAAACTGCAGTTTCCATTGCTTTGACCATTTATCTAGTAAAACTAAATCATTTACCATATTACAGACCCTTCCAGGATGCCCAGAACACTTTGTGTATGCGTTGAGGGTAAAAGAACCCAAGTATGTGGACGGAGCTATGCACTCCTTTCCTGACCGGCTCTCCATTGACCGATAGACACGAGCAAACCAGTAGAATTTCACCCCTGGATGTTTCCTATGTGGTAGAAAGAATTAGAATCCCCCACAGCTGCAAACAGCTGAGTTAGCCAAGTGAAGCAACGTGGTAATTATAATTCCTCCGCTAAACAAAATGTTGAATCATCAGCGTGAGCTGTTTCCCCACAAACAAGCATGCCTGATCAGACAGAAGCGCAATATCTAAGCAGACTCGGTCCTCCGTTCCATGTTTCTTACCGGCGTTTGCCACGCTTTCGGTATCCCTCAGGAGAGGCACTTGGGAGCTGTTTCCACCAACTGCAATGCAATCAAAAGACAGAAAGGATGTGAGATTGCCATAAAATGAGCCGAGGTGGATCAGTGGGTAGAGTGCACTACTGCAGGCCACTAAAGCTGACTGCTAGATTTGCAAAACTCAACCTCAACCCAGACAAGACGGAGTGGCTGTGGGCCTTGCCTCCCAAGGACAATTCCATCTGTCTGTCCATCACCCTGAGGAGGGAATTATTGACCCCCTCAGAGAGGGTTCGCAACTTGGGCGTCCTCCTCGATCCACAGCTGACATTGGAACATCATCTTTCGGCTGTGGCGAGGAGGGCGTTTGCCCAGGTTCGCCTGGTGCACCAGTTGCGGCCCTATTTGGACAGGGAGTCATTGCTCACAGTCACTCATGCCTTCATCACCTCGAGGTTCGATTACTGCAACGCTCTCTACATGGGGCTACCTTTGAAAAGTGTTTGGAAAGTCCAGATCATGCAGAACGCGGCCGCGAGAGCCATCGTGGGGCTTCCCAGATTCGCCCACGTATCTTTAACACTCCGTGGCCTGCATTGGCTGCCGATCAGTTTCCGGTCACAATTCAAAGTGTTGATCATGACCTTTAAAGCCCTACATGGCATTGGACCAGAGTACCTCCGGAACCACCTGCTACCGCACGAATCCCAGCGACCGATATGGTCCCACAGAGTTGTCCTTCTCCGGGTCCCGTTGACTAAACAATGTCATCTGGCGTGCCCCAGGGGAAGAGCCTTCTCTGTGGCGGCCCCGGCCCTCTGGAATCAACTCCCCCCGGAGATTAGAACTGCCCCCACCCTCCTTGCCTTTCGTAAACTACTTAAGACCCACTTATACCACCAGGCATGGGGGATTTGAGATATCTTCCCCCAGGCTCATTATTATTTATGTTTGGTATGTATGTGCTGTTTGGTTTTTAATTATGATAGGGTTTTAGTTATTTTTAATATTAGATTTGTGCCATTGTAATATTGTTTTTATCGTTGTTGTGAGCCGCCCCGAGTCTTCAGAGAGGGGCGGCATACAAATCCAATAAATTGAATTGAATTGAATTGCAGGCCAGCAGTTCAAATCTCATCACCGGCTCAAGGCTGATTCAGCCTTCCATCCTTCCGAGGTGGGTAAAATGAGGACCCGGATTGTGGGGGCAATAGGCTGGCTCTGTTAAAAAGTGCTATTGCTAACATGGTGTAAGCTGCCCTGAGTCTAAGGAGAAGGGCGGCATAAAAATCAAATCAAATAAATAAATAATAAATGTGACACGGGCAACCAGTAGCAGCCAGGACAAACTGCCCAATGGCTGTATTTCTGAATCCTAGCAGTGGCCTGCGATACGAACACTGTAAACTATGTTTTCACTAAACACAGCACAAGCCCTGACAAGCCATAAAATAAGTGGCTGGTTGGTCTAACTTTCTTGCTTAACACAAGAGAACCAGAACACTACAAAAATCTGCTGACTGAAGATTTCCAAAGAGAAAGACAGTTATTCCCTTCCCTCCATTTTTTAAATCAATTTATTCCAATCCTCAAAGAAATCTAGGTTCAAATCTGATCACCGGCTCAAGGTTGACTCAGCCTTCCATCCTTCCGAGGTGGGTAAAATGAGGACCCGGATTGTGGGGGCAATAGGCTGGCTCTGTTAAAAAGTGCTATTGCTAACATGTTGTAAGCCGCCCTGAGTCTAAGGAGAAGGGCGGCATAAAAATCGAATGAATGAATGAATGAATGAATGAATGAATGAATGAATGAGTGAGTGAGTGAGTGAGTGAGTGAGTGAGTGAGTGAGTGAATGAATGAATGAATAAATAAATTAATTAATTAATTAGGAGCACCCAGAAAAGGCATCCAATTAGATTGAGGACAATCCAAAATGAAACTTAAAAGATACAACTCAAAAGGATATACCTCAAGAGATTCGTACTCCCTCCACCCTCCTCGCCTTCCGTAAGAACTTGAAAACCCATCTGTGCCGCCAGGCTTGGGGTCACTAGACCCTAGCTTCCGGCCGACAAGTGCGAAGTTCGTTTGTTGTTGAATGTGAATGAATGATTTTTAATGTTCCAGGGTTTTTAGAGTAGTTAATTAAATTAATTGGATTTTAGATTTTGACATTGTATACTATGTATACAATGTATTAGCCGCCCCGAGTCTTCGGAGAGGGGCGGCATACAAATCTAATAAATACAAATACAGTGATACCTCATCTTACAAACGCCTCATCATACAAACTTTTCGAGATACAAACCCGGGGTTTAAGATTTTTTTGCCTCTTCTTACAAACTATTTTCCCCTTACAAACCCACCGCCGCCGCTGGGATGCCCCGCCTCCAGACTCCCGTTGCCAACGAAGCACCCGTTTTTGCGCTGCTGGGATTCCATTGAGGCTCCCCTCCATGGGAAACCCCACCTCCGGACTTCCGTTGCCAGCGAAGCGCTTGTTTTTGCGATGCTGGGATTCCCCTGCAGCATCGCAAAAACACAGAAGTCCGGAGGTGGGGTTTCCTATGGAGGGGAGCCTCAGGGGAATCCCAGCAGCGCAAAAACGGGCGCTTCGGCTGGCAAAAGGGGTGAATTTTGGGCTTGCACGCATTAATTGCTTTTCCATTGATTCCTATGGGAAACATTGTTTCATTTACAAACTTTTCACCTTAAGAACCTCGTCCCAGAACCAATTAAGTTTGTAAGACAAGGTATCACTGTACAAATACAAATATACTGTTTTTTATTATGTTGTGTCCTTGGAGAGGAGCAGCATACAAATCAAATCAAATCAAATCACAAATCAAGGGGTGTTTAACACATGGCCCGCAGATTGGATCCGGCCCACGATGTGGTGGGATCCAGCCCCTGCAGCCGTCCTGCAAAACGTAAGGGGGTGATTGCTTTGGCTTAGTCTATCCAATGGAAACATAGGGTCAGTGTGGCTTCGGCCTGATTTAACCAGTGCAAAGAGGAAACTGGCCAACAATTTGGGGAACGGCGTAAGGCTGGCCACACCCACCCAGTTGGTTATACCCACCTAGTCGGCCCAGCCCAGCCGGACCCCCAAGGTCAACCACTACCCTGATGTAGCCCTCAACGAAATTTATTTTGCCACCCCTGTTTTAGACTGTTAATTCCACTAGCGGAGGAGCAACAGCCGGGGAGGCGCAGTGGTTCAGCTAACTGCTAACAGTAGTTCAGCAGTTCGAATCTCATCACTGACTCAAGATTCACTCAGCCTTCCGTCCTTACGAGGTGGGTAAAAAGAGGATCCAGATTGTTGGAGGCAAGAGGCTGATTCTGTAAATGGCTTAGAGAGGGCTATAAAAGCACTACGCTAAAAGCGATAGACTTTGTATGTTCAAATAAATTTGTTTTACCTTCAAAACAATAAACTTGACTATGTATTTTTTTAAAAGCATTATGAAGTGGTTTACGGTGGTATGCCTCTACTTACGAACTTTTCTAGATAAGAACCGGGTGTTCAAGATTGTTTTGCCTCTTCTCAAGAACCATTTTCCATTTACAAACCCGAGCCTCCAAAACTGTAGCCGGAAAAGGCAGGGAGAAGCCTCCGTGGGGCCTCTCTAGGAATCTCCTGGGAGGAAACAGGGCCTCCACCCTCCCTGTGGTTTCCCCAATCGCAAACATTATTTGCTTTGACATTGATTCCCATGGGAAAAATTGCTTCTTCTTACAAACCTTTCTACTTAAGAACCTGGTCATGGAACGAATGAAGTTCGTAAGTAGAGGTACCACTGTATAAGTCTAAATACTAAACATAGATTCAGTCAAGACAAACCACTTACTTGAGCTGGCTCGATCATAATCCACTCCATAACCATTGTACATTGGTGGTATTGGGCCCATAGGGATCATGGTGGCTGGGGGACCTGATTTCAATTGATTGCTGGAGGCGTAAACGCTGGGTGCGTAAACACTGGGGACACCAGACGTTGCAGCTTTCCCTGCTACATACACTGGAAAGACAAAGATTTGCACATAAAAGGCTGGTGGTGTTTGCCTTTTTAAGACACATTTGCATGTAGCGAAGTATTATGGCCCTGCAGAACTGGGCTTATGCTTAGGTCATGTTTAAGGCGACATAGTTCTAAGCTTTCTAAACCTAGGATTGTAAGTCTAGTTGCGTAGGGTATTCCGTCACGAGTGGAGGAATGTATGACTTTAGACTGTTTATCTGAATATGTTATTTCTCAAAGTAAACTTGAATTCAAGCTAGTAGATCTGTGCGTGGCTGCGTAGTTATTCACAACTATTTGTTTGTGCACAACCTTGGTAAACAAGGATTACTCTGCTCATACAACAGCTGCTTTAGCTTTAGAAAAATGGATGACAATGGCTTTATAAATATACATCTAAGCAATGCAGCTGCGAGAGCTATCATGGGCTTTCCTAACTACGCTCATGTCACACCAACACTCTGCAGTCTGCATTGGTTGCCGATCAGTTTCCGGTCACAATTCTAAGTGTTGGTTATGACCTATAAAGCCCTCCATGGCACCGGACCAGATTATCTCCGGGACCGCCTTCTGCCGCACGAATCCCAGCGACCAGTTAGGTCCCACAGAGTTGGCCTTCTCCGCGGCCCGTCAACTAAACAATGTTGTTTGGCGGGACCCAGGGGAAGAGCCTTCTCTGTGGCGGCCCCGATCCTTTGGAACCAACTCCCCCCAGATATCAGAGTTGCCCCCACCCTCCTTGCCTTTCGTAAGCTCCTTAAAACCTACCTCTGTCATCAGGCAGGGGGGAATTGAGACTTTCCCTCCCCCTAGGCTTATAAAACTTATGCATGGTATGTTAGTATGTATGATTGGTTTCTAAATTGGGGTTTTAAATTAACTTAAATATTAGATTTGTTTACATTGTCTTATTATTGCTGTGAGCCGCCCCGAGTCTGCGGAGAGAGGCGGCATACTAATCTGATTAATAAATAAATAATAAATAAATACAGCCCGCTCCGAATCCTTGGAGAGGGGTGGCATACAAATCTAATAAATTCTTGTAAGTTTGGCAGGGATTACAACCCACAGTAACAGCCATTAACCTTGAGAAGGTGCTCCCTGGATAAAATTAGATTTCTTTGCGGCCTTCTGGGATTAATAGCAATGCTTCTTTTTCAAATTTAATGAGTTTGGGTTGGGAGGAGGAGGAGGGCATGGTGGTAAGGAGTGCAAGGAAAGAAGCATGGAATACAGTGTTCCCCCACACTTCGCGGTTCACTTTTCGCAGACTCGGTGCATCAAGGCTTTTTATAAAATATTAATGGAAAAAATATATCGCGGATTTTCGCTACTTCGCGGGTTTTCTGCGGAACTCGAGACGTTACTTGCCTACATGAGATTCTAAACAACAGACGATTGGTTGATTGATGGAGAAGTGGCCAACTAGAGAGTGCTACTTTGTTATCCAGAGCCTGATTGGCTCACTACAGTAGCACATTTTTTACTTTTCGTCTGTGCACGGCTTCCCCATCTCTGAGTCTGCTCCTACACTCGGGCATTTCACGTGGATTTAGGAATTCAAAGCATTTTACAGTAAGTGTAAAGGTACAATACATGCACAGAATAGTGTGGGAATGGTATTTAAGGGAATGGGAAAGGTTTATGTAGCGTAAATGTGGGGGAGGATTTATAAAGCCTTAAAATAGTGTATAAATGCTTAAAATAAATATAGTGTTCCCTACTTTGCGGATTTTCGTTTATCGCGGATGGTCCTGGAACGTAACACCCGCGATAAACGAGGGAACACTGTATATTGTTCATCTCTGTGGGTAAGCCTCGACTTATGACCACTTAATGCAACAATGGTTCGAAGTTGTGACAACATGGGGGGGGGATGTGTCTTGCAACTTCAAAGTTACAACCATCACACTACGCTCGCGGTGGTAAATGGTGATTGGGGCACTCGGCAACCAGCTCACACTTATAATAATCGCTGCCATCGGTAGTCACACGATCATTAATTTGTGACTTCCAACCAGCAAAATCAATAGGGGAAGTCAGATTTGTTTAACAATCCTGGTTTTTAAAAAATGGCCCTAGAATCAGATCTGGTCATATGATGACTTGCTTAAGCGCCACCTCATTTAGCGCCCAGAATTCCAGAGTCCTAATTGTGGCCTTAAAACAAGGACTCCCTTTAGTTAAATGTTCTTAGGCAGGCCTTTTAAGCTTGACTGTAAATTAAAAGCATCGGAAACAAAACAGCGTAACACACCCTGAATACACCCAGTTTAGGAATCCAGACAGCTAGTCTGAACTCTGTTTATTGCTGTAGTTATGAGCCTCAGTATACTCACCCCTCTCCAGCCAGGCCCTGCTAAGCCTTTGCCCTTTATTCGTAGCCCTCTCAATGTGCTGGACTAAATTCCAAATCTCCAGCAGGCAGCAAGGAGTAACAGCAGTAGTGGGTTTCAAATAACTTTCCTACCATTTCGGAACTGTGAACGTGGGCGCATAGCACTTCTGGGCATGCACAGGATCTTCTGCATATGTGCAGATCATCTGTGATGACGTCTGGGTGGGTGGGCGAAGCCTCACGCTGCTGTTACCGGTTCACCCGAACCAGTAGCAACTACTGTAGTAGTAATCCAACCAACACTGGATTACAGCCAGCGAAGGACTGCCGTCTTCGGTGCTCCTAGTACGCCCTCTGTGGCTGTCGTGGGCATGCAGGTGGGTGTGCGTGCATCAGATGGGCGTTTTTACTACCACACTGTGGGCGTGGCTTATGCATTTTCTTTCAACATCTTTCAGTGCAAATTGGGTGCTCTGGGATGGAGCTCCATTTTCGCTACCCCACTGTGTTTCCTCCCCATTCAGGCCGTTGCCCATCCCTGGGCATATGTGCACCCGTCAGCATGAGATTTGGTTTCTGTGCATGTGAAGCAAGCAAAATCTCATGTGGAGGATGTGCATGCGAGCGAGATTTATTTATTATTATTATTATTAGAATTGTATGCCGCCCCTCTCTGAGGACTCAGAGCGGCTCCCAGCAAACAATTATTTAATTTCTGAAATAAATTTATTTTTGCTCCTGCGCATGTACAGAAGCAAAAAATCATCAAAAATTGGCAAAATCTTGCTCGCGTGAGCATCTTCACCGGAGATTTTGCTTTATTGCACATGCACAGAAGCCAAATCTCACACAGGGGCACATGCGCGCAGCACATTTGGGGACACGCAGCTGAGTGTGTACCCCGAAAATTGCTACTGGAGCAAAGTACCTGACAGTTGCGGCAGCAGCCCATCACTTATTACAGCATTCCCAACCCAACACAGCTTGAAGTGACCAGACTGTGTAACACGGTTAATATTTTGCTCGAATCGTTATGAATAACGTACTTCATCTCTTCAACGTTTCTTCTACTTACAGGAAGAAGAACTTGTTCCTTGAGATCCGAACAATTACAGGCGTTTTGAGAACTTTAACCACTTCCAGGGAAAGTTGAAAGTGAAATCTGTAAAGAGAACTTACGTGCTTCGGGGCAGCAACACTTCTCAGGACAACAAGGGCATCGGAGGTAACAGCAGCAGGTATGGGGGCAGCACTGGCACCAACAGATTCCAAGGAGCAAGAAGACCAGAAAGAAGGCCAGCACAACCAAGACCACAAAGACCCAATCTAGGAAGAAACCATGGAAAGCAGCCCTTAGAGGTATAACCAACAAAACCCATTGTATCGAGAGAGTCGTCGGCTATTACGTTTGTTGAACTTCTACCAAGAGTCTATAAAGAGGGGAGGAAAACCATTCCCAGCATCTCACTAACAAGCTCTCCGTTTGGTATCGAAAGGAGATTTATTTTTAATTTAATCAATTTGGAAGGCTGCAGGGCAAGACTCTTAAAAGTAAATGGATAAGATTTTTTTAAAAAAAATAATCCTCATTTGAGTCTGGGCAGTGGAGGAAAACCTCGAATAAGGGAGTTCCTCTAAACCAGTGTTTTTCAACCAGTGTGCCGTGGCACACTAGTGTGCCGCGAGACATGGTCAGGTGTGCCGCGAAGCTCAGAGAGAAAGAAAGCAAGAGAGAAAGCAAGAGAGAAAGAGAAAGAAAGCAAGAGAGAGAGAGAAAAAGAACTAGAGAGAAATAAAGCAAGAGAGAGAGAGAGGGAGGGAAGGAGAGAGAGAGAAAGACATAGAGGGACGTAGGGATGGAGAGAGAAAGACAGCAAAAAAGAGAGGAAGGAAGGAAGAGAAAGAAAGAGGGATGGAGAGAGAGAGAAAGAGGAAGGAAAGGAGAGAAAGATGGAGGGAGAAAGAAATGGAGCGAAGGGGAGGAAGAGAGATAATTTTTTTGTCCAAACTTTTTTTAGCCCCCCCCTCCCCCCCCGCTCAATGTGCCCCAGGGTTTCGTAAATGTAAAAAATGTGCCGCGGCTCAAAAAAGGTTGAAAATCACTGCTCTAAACCAGGGGTCTCCAATCTTGGGAACTTTGCTGGCTGAGGAATTCTGGGAGTTGAAGTCCACAATTCTTAAAATTCCCAAGATTGGACACCAGGGGTAAAAATTCAGCTGGTTCTGACAGGTTCTGGAGAATCAGCAATGGAAATTTTGAGAAGTTTGGAGAACCGGCAAATCCCGCCTCTGGCTGGCCCCAGAGCCGGGTGGGAACGGAGATTTTGCAATAATCCCTCCCCCAGGAGAGGGGAGGGAATGGGGATTTTGCAGTATCCTTCCCCTGCCAGGCCCAACAAGCCAAGCCTACAGAACCAGTAGGGATTTTTTCCTGAATTTCACCCTTTGGAGCAGTGATTTTCAACCTTTTTTGAGCTGCGGCACATTTTTTACATATACAAAATAATGGGGCACCTTGAGCGGGGGGGGGGGGAGAGTGGGGGGGGGGCTAAAAAGTTTGGGCAAAAAAAATCTCTCTCTCTCTCTCTCTTCCTCCCTTTTGCTCTATTTCTCTCCCTCTTTCTCTCTTCCCTCCTTCCTCTCTTTTTGCTCTCTTTCTATCTCTCCCTCCTTCCCTGCCTCTCTTTCTCTCTCTCTCTCTCTTGCTTTCTTTCTTTCTCTTTCTTTCTTTCTCTCTCTCTTGCTTTCTTTCTCTTTCTTTTTCTCTCTCTCTTGCTTTCTTTCTCTTTCTCTCTTGCTTTCTTTCTCTTTCTTTCTTTCTTTCTCTCTCTCTTGCTTTCTTTCTCTTTCTTTCTCTCTCTCTCTTGCTTTCTTTCTCTTTCTTTCTCTCTTGCTTTCTTTCTCTTTCTTTCTCTCTCTTTCTTTCTTTCTCTTTCCTTCTCTCTCTCTTGCTTTCTTTCTCTTTCTTTCTCTCCCTCTCTTGCTTTCTTTCTCTCTCTCTCTTGCTGAGCCTCGTGGCACACCTGACCATGTCTCGCGGCACACTGGTTGAAAAACACTGCTTTGGAGACCCCTGCCCTAGGCTTTAAGACAGCAGTCCTTGTTTAGCAAAGGGTGGGAATAAACTGACCTCTTCAGCCGGCTACCGTCATTTCAAATGTAATTTCCACGTTCCTCTTTATACAGGGAGTCCTCGACTTATGACCCCTATGGACCCCAAAATGTCTGTTGTTAAGTGAGACATTTGCTAAGTGAATTTTTCCCCATTTTACGAACATTCTTGTCTCAATCGTTACATGAATCACTGCAGCGGATAACTGAGTAACCCAGTTGTTAAGTGAATCTGGCTTCCCCCATTGACTCTGCTAATCATAGTGGTTCTCAACTTTTCTAATGCTGCGTCCCCTTAATACAGCTCCTCATATTGTGGTGACCCCCAAGCGCCAATTCTCCCAACAGAGCTTTAAGGTGATTGGCAGGAAGGTCAGAGGGACACCCCCACTGTAAACGCCTGATTGGTCGGATTGTAAAAATATGTTCCAAGGTGCCAGAATAGAAGCTTTAGTTCCTAACACCATGGGAAATTTGTCTTTTCCTGTGATCTTAGGTAGCCCCTGTGAAATGGTCGTTCGACCCGCAAAGGGGTCCCGACCTCCAGGTTGAGAACCACTGGCTTATCCAAAGGTCGCAAAAGGGGATCACATGACCTCAAGGGTCGTAAATATGAACAGGTTGCCAAGCATCTGAATTTTTGATCACATGATCAGAGGACTGCTTGAAAGGTCGTAAGTGTGAAAAATGGTCATAAGTCCCTTTTTTCAGGGTCGTCGTAACTTCCGACGGTCCCTAAGCGAACTGTTGTAAGTCGAGGACTACCCGTTCTGATTTCATTTCACTTGGACATATTCCCTGTGATGGATGACACTGATTCTTAACATTTCCCCCACCCACCCACCCACCTCTATGTTATTTGTAAAATATTGGATTTTATTATAGTGACAATTTAGGCTTCGTGACAATGTGGAATTCCCCACCTACCAAATACCTTAGGGCAGGCAGGCGTTGCCGCTCCTGCTGCTATTGGTGCGCTGCAGGCACAGCTCTGCAGTTCCGGCATGCATGCGCATCTGAGCATGATTTTGCTTCTGCGCATGTACAGAAAGCAAAATTTTGTCAGGGAACATGTTCTTGAGAGACATTTTGGGTTTTTTCACTTCTGCACATGCGCAGAAGCAAAATCTCAGTCGAATGCATGGATGCGCATGCCAAAGACACAGAACAGTGCACGCAGCTCAATTTTCGCTACCGGTACAATGGCGTCGACCGTACCAGTAGGAACCCACTACTAGGGCATCTGAAAAAACATTTATTTAAGCGGTCGCCTATCAACTCCAACAAGGGAGACTCTTCACCTCATTTTGCACTTTGTAGAAAGCATTAGCAGGTTCTAAAACCCGTTGCTACTGGTTGGCATGGTGCGCAATGCTTCTGCGCATGTGCAGAAGCATCTTGGGTGGGTGGACGGAGCCTCCCACCGGCACTGCTACCGTTTCACAGAACTGGACTGAACCGAAAGCAACCCATCACTGCCAGAAAGGTACAGTGATACCTCGTCTTACAAACGCCTCGTCATACAAACTTTTCGAGATACAAACCCGGGGTTTAAGATTTTTTTGCCTCTTCTTACAAACTATTTTCACCTTACAAACCCAACGCCGCGGCTGGGATGCCCCGCCTCCAGACTTCCGTTGCCAGCGAAGCACCCGTTTTTGCACTGCTGGGATTCCCCTGAGGCTCGCAAAAACACACGAGGTCCGGAGGTGAGGTTTCGAGGACTTTGGTGTTTTTGTGATGCTGCGATTTCACTGATGCTCCCTTCGCTGGAAAACCCCACCTCCAGACTTCCGTTGCCAGCGAACCGCTCGTTTTTGCGATGCTGGGATTCCCCTGCTGGGATTCCCTTGCAGCATCGCAAAAACACAGAAGTCCGGAGGTGGGGTTTCCTATGGAAGGGAACCTCAGGGTAATCCCAGCAGCGCAAAAACAGGTGCTTCGGCTGGCAAAGGGGTGAATTTTGGGCTTGCACACATTAATCGCTTTTCTACTGATTCCTATGGGAAACATTGTTTCGTCTTACAAACTTTTCACCTTAAGAACCTCGTCCCGGAACCAATTAAGTTTGTAAGACAAGGTATCACTGTATTTCCAAAGGGGCCACAGAACAAGGGCAGAGGACCGCTGGAACACTTTAGGCTCAGAAGTGGCTTTTCCCAACGAGGCGCCCCACCGTACACCAGCTTGTCATGAACAGTTAGTACAGGAAGGGAAGCGCACATCCCAGCGTCCACACCCGACATCCCAGAAAGTAAGAGGTACGAAGCAGACTATGGACTGCCTTTGCAACTCGGCCCAAAGCTTCGCCATACGGTATCCCTTTTGCTCTAAAGCCCACAGTTTTTGCAAATGGTGCCGAGGGGCACGTTTTTACGACGTAGGAGAACAAACATGGTCACAGTAAATGAGAAAGAAAGACAGACAGACAGGCAAGCATTTCAGAACCCGTGGCATTCCAAAAGCAGCTTCTACGTCTAACTTTGAGAAATTCAAGGAGGGGGGAAAAAATTAAAATAGCAGGGAGTGATGCCAACCCTTTCCCAACCCCTCCGAAAAGTTAAGCATGGAAGAAAAAAGGCAGTACCTTCCAAATGCCCTATCTGAAAGCCTGGCAAAAGCTCAGAGACACCGGGAGACTTGCCTACAGAACAAAACAAAAAAACAACAACAGGAAAAAGTTACCAAGACATCTGGCGGACACAGAAGTAAAGCTTTCTGAGCCAGAGTTACACTGGAAGGGGCAGGCTTCATCCGAGGTGGGCTGCTCAGGTGGAACAGTGATATGTACTCGCCCCCGTGGCTCTGGGTGCTAGCGGCGTCCAGCACAATTCTGCTACTGCACCTGGGCAGGTAGCAGAATTGCGTGCGGAGATGCAGGTGCGCCTGTGTTTTGGCGCGTTTTTTCGTGCGCGGAAGCAAAAAAACTGAGCATCTCTTAAAGTTGCCAAATTTGAAGACAAGGTCACTGCTGTTCCACACCAAGAATTAAGAGTTCACACCGAGCTAATCAGAGGTGGGTCCCTAGTGGTGTGGTCCACTGTGCCGCTCCAGTAATGGCCCACCGATTGCACAATTTTGGCACAACGGCTCGGGTGCTGTCTTTGCCGGTCCGTGCGTGCTGCCATCTTTTTTTTCTAATTTTCAGTGATTTTTCATCTCTCCGAGCATGCGCAGAAGGAAAATCGTCCCTCTGCACATGCGCGGAAGCACTCGGGAACGCACAAAATTTTGTGATGCGCATGCAGCGCACTGGTAAGAAAAGGTAAGAGGAACCTGCCCCAAGAGCTAATACAAGACGTTTGAAATATTGTCAGTAATCTACTAACCTTCGGGCTCTCTCAATTACAGTGGTACCTCGTGATACGAACCCCTCGTGATACGAACCCGGGGTTCAGAAATTTTTTGCCTCTTCTTACGAACTTTTTTCAGCTTACGAACCCACCACAGATCGCAAAATGGCGCTCCGCTGGGCGCCGCCGCCCAGCTGTCACCTTTTAAAACAGCCGGGGGGCTTTTCGGCGTTCTCATGAACCCAAACTTTTCGGGTTTGGGAGGCCACTGAGAAGTGCCGCCGCCTGGCTGTCACCTTCTGAAACAGCCGGGGGGCTTCTCAGCGTTCTCCCGAACCCAAACTTTTCAGGTTTGGGTTCGGGAGGCCACTGAGAAGCGCCGCCGCCCGGCTGTCACCTTCTGAAACAGCCGGGCGCTTCTCAGCGGAGCGCCGTTTTTGCGATCGGCAGCGGCGTTTTCGGCCGATCTGGAGACTGGAAAGGAGGTGGGGAATCCCAATAGGGAATTCCATGGGCGGAGCTTTGCACGCATTAATTGCTTTTACATTGTTCCCTATGGGAAACAATGTTTCGTCTTACGAACTTTTCACCTTACGAACCTACTTCCGGAACCAATTAAGTTCGTAAAACGAGGTATTACTGTATTTAGCAAGTCAATTTGGCTGATCCGTAATGATTATACCTGAGATGGGTTTTCGGCTTCTTTTTTTTAATATTGGTTTCAAACCTTTCAAACAAACTGGCCCCAGGGAAGAACATGGAGAAAATGTATTTTCCCTTCCTCGATGGCTTATCTCCACACAAGCAAGGCATAATTCTTTCAGCAGAGAAATGATGAGCGTTTAAGCTTACGGCTTTCGTCTCCTATATATGAGGAAAGCTGACAAGCTGGGTGCTTATGCAGAGCATTGCCAAGGGCCTCTAAGTCCAGAAAAGGAAGGTGCAAACACACCCAAACACACCTTTTACGGAGCAGTATGTTTGAAAGAGTTCCCTTCCCAGATAAGGTCATACTTTTTGTTTGAGAACCAGTACTACGTACTGCACTGGTTGGGTTTGTCAATATATGAACTCACCAGCAATGTATGCTTAGAGGAAATAGTATAATGTTACTTTAAGGGCGAGGCTGCAATTAGCCATAAAAGGGAGACAGATGTGCTGTTCTCTATTGTATTGAGTAGCATTGTATTGTATTTTTGGTTGTTGGTGGCTATTGCGGTGAGTCTTGATAATGCTTGCTATATTGCTGTGTGCTAAAATATTGCTGTGTGCTTAATTTATTTATTTATTAGATTTGTATGCCGCCCCTCTCCGTAGATATTTTGTGTGCTAATATATAGCTGTGTGCTTAATACTGCTGTGTGTTAAATATTGGGCTATGTACCTGCTGTATGCTAAACGTTGGTCTATGGATAGTATTATGGTATTGCATGAAACTGTGTGTAATACTAATGGTTAATGCTGTATGTTTAGAACTGTATATGATTGCTTAATTTGGATATGTATGTAGCTGACTGTATATGCTGGTTAATCTATTGTATACATTGTGAATAATATTTATACCTTAGAAACATAGAAGATTGACGGCAGAAAAAGACCTCATGGCCCATCTAGTCTGCCCTTATACTATTTCCTGTTTTTTTATCTTAGGATGGATCTATGTTTATCCCAGGCATGTTTAAATTCAGTTACTGTGGATTTACCAACCACGTCTGCTGGAAGTTTGTTCCAAGCATCTACTACTCTTTACTATACCTTTACTATATTGGTCTGTTATTGGCTGAACAGCCGCTACTGCCACATATACTCTGTTTTGAAGCTTGGTATTCCAACATTGGTTAGCCCAGTGTGGAATGCTAACAGCTTGTTTGTTTGAACAATTTATCCTGGCACTAGGAGGTGCACCATCCATCCATCGCAGCTCTCAGCGAGGAGTTTGGCAGAAACTGAGACAGGAAATGACAGTCTTTCTTTGGAGACTCTGCTATCTGAAGGGAAACAGGCCCTCTCAGTGCTGTTAACATGAAGCCCAACGTCAGGACAATAATACTGTGTGCATCCAAGGTTACCAGGGGGCACACAAATTTCTTATCCTTGGTCTGCTCCCTCTAGCGCAGACCTGGGCAAGATGCGGCCCGAGGGCCAGATGCGGCCCGCCCACTGTCTGTGACCAGCCCGCGGAGGGAGGTCAGTCCAACTTTTCTAGATAAGAATCGGGTGTTCAAGATATATAATATATAATATATAATATATAATATATAATATACAATATATAATATATACAGTGCTCCCTCGATTTTCGCGGGTTTAAACTTCGTGAAATGTCTATACCACGGTTTTTCAAAAATATTAATTAAAAAATACTTTGCGGGTTTTTTCCCTATACCACGGTTTTTCCCGCCCGATGACGTCATATGTCATCACCAAACTTTCGTCTGCCTTTAATAAATATTTTTTAAAATAAACTTTAATAAATAAACATGGTGAGTAATAATATAAACGGTTGCTAAGGGAATGGGAAATTGCAATTTAGGGTTTTACAGTGTAAAGGGAAGGCTTGGGATACTGTTCATAGCCAAAAATAGTGTATTTACTTCCGCATCTCTACTTCGCGGAAATTCGACTATCGCGGGCAGTCTCAGAACGCATCCCCTGCAAAAATCGAGGGAACACTATAATATATAATATATAATATAATTATAATATAATTAACTCAGTTCTACCCAATAATATACAGTATTGGGTAGAACTGAGTTAATTATATTAGTCCGGCCCTCTAAAACCATCCCAATTTCTCATGCGGCCCTTTGGCAAAAATTAATTGTCCACCCCTGCTCTAGCGGGAGGAACTCGCGCACAGACATACTTAGGTATGAAAAAGATGGTGACAGAGAGAGAAGTAGCACTTTGGGCTATTGCAGGCAAGACACTGGGACTGACATAGCTGGAAATTAAGCAGACATTGCAAGACTAGGACACAGTAAAGGAAGCAGAAGAGTGCTAATGAAACACATATTCTCTAATTCTCGGGCTGGACCTATACAGATATCGGGAGGTGGAGGGCAGCAAGAGTAGAGTAGAATTAAGTGCTTCACTTCAAAACACAAACGACTGGGAGTGGGAAGGTGGTAATTCTGAAATTTCCCTCCTACTTAAAAACAAGAAAAGCCCAAATCTGCAAATAAAAATATGAATCAAGTGGGAGAAAAGTTGTATGCTTTCTCCTTGGCATAGAAACATAGAAACATAGAAGACTGACGGCAGAAAAAGACCTCATGGTCCATCTCGTCTGCCCTTATACTATTTTCTGTATTTTATCTTTGGATGGATATATGTTTATCCCAGGCATGTCTAAATTCAGTTACTGTGGATTTATCTACCACGCATGGTTATATATATATGTTTCACACTACAATGGTCATCGGTCATGCTTTGCTGAGCCAAATATTGGTCCCTGCAACAGGCAAAGCCTTAAACCATGATTTACGCATACACCACAATGGCTAGATTTCCCAATATGCTATGTAAAACCAAGCCAACCCAACCACGCTATCCTTTGGTGCAGGTGTGAACCAAGGCTTTGTGCATTTCTGTGTGAGCAATAAGGATGCTTTTTCAGTAATAGGAGCCGTATGGCGTGAACTCATTCCTTCTGCAGGCAAATCAAAACCAAATGTTACCCTTTTAATGGATGGGGGGTGATGTGTCCAGTTTTGTAAGCGAGATCACCCAAGTGCCTTCCTACCTTTGGGAGACTAATGGGATTAAGATATCCTGTTGTCTTTCCTATTATTTGCATGCAGTAAGAGTGTCCTCACTTACCCAATACAAGGAGTTCAGCGTAGGCTTCGTTGTTGCCTTGCAAATCTTGGGAAGATGTCACAGTGCAGTAATAAACACCACTGTCCCCCCAAGCGGTTTGCTCTATGCTGAGGTCAGCATCTACAAGAATGGAGAGGGGGAAAAAGAAACTGTCAAAATGGACACAAAAATCAACTCCTCAAACAGAAACTCAAATAAAGTATATTCTTCATTTATTATTATTATTATTATTATTATTATTATTATTATTATTATTATTATTTATTGGATTTGTATGCCGCCCCTCTCCGCAGACTCGGGGCGGCTAACAACGATTAAAAAAACAACATGTAACAATCCAATTTAATAAAACAACTAAAAACCCTTATTATAAAAAACCAAACATACACACAAACATACCATACATAACTCGTAATGGCCTAGGGGAAGGAATACCCTAACTCCCCCATGCCTGGCGACAAAGGGGTGGGGTCCGTTCTAATCTCTGGGGGGAGTTGGTTCCAGAGGGCAGGGGCCGCCACAGAGAAGGCTCTTCCCCTGGGGCCCGCCAAACGACATTGTTTGGTTGACGGGACCCGGAGAAGGCCAACTCTGTGGGACCTTATCGGCCGCTGGGATTCGTGCGGTAGAAGGTGGTTCTGGATGTATTCTGGCCCAATGCCATGTAGGGCTTTATAGGTCATAACCAACACTTTGAATTGTGACTGGAAACTGATCAGCAACCAATGCGGACTGCGGAGTGTTGGTGTAACATGGGCATATTTGGGGAAGCCCATGATTGCTCTCGCAGCTGCATTCTGCATGATCTGAAGTTTCCGAACACTGTTCAAAGGTAGCCCCATGTAGAGAGCGTTGCAGTAATCGAACCTCGCGGTGATGAGGGCATGAGTGACTGTGAGCAATGACTCCCTGTCCAAATAGGGCCGCAACTGGTGCACCAGGCGAACCTGGGCAAACGCCCTCCTCACCACAGCCGAAAGATGATGTTCCAATGTCAGCTGGGGATCGAGGAGGACGCCCAAGTTGCGGACCCTCTCTGAGGGGGTCAGTAGTTCTCCCCCCAGGGTAATGGATGGACAGATGGAATTGTCCTTCTTGGGAGGCAAGACTCACAGCCACTCCGTCTTGTCTGGGTTGAGTTTGAGTTTGTTGACACCCATCCAGGCCCCAACATATTAATTCCCTCTCCCCCTGATGGTGAACTTAAGGCACATGTGTCCAAAGTAGCACGCGAAGCCACATCACCGGGCAAGCATGGCTTTGCTTGTTTATCCACTGGGTTTCTAGCGCACATGCGCACATGTGACGATCAGCTGTCTTTTATGCGTGCAGCAGTGCCAAAAATTGGTGTGCTGATTATGGAGTGCGCATGCGTCCTAGAACCGAGAGGTTTGGCTTTTCCGGAGTGCAGCTGCGACGAGCACACATGCGCGTGATGTTTCCACCGAGTGCCGAAAAGGTTTGCCATCACTGCCCTATACTACAGTATTTTTGCATCAAGGTTGCACCACCGCAGTACTTAAACCTGAGTCTGGTTAAAAATAAAGAAATTATTTATGCACTTCGCAATGATCAGCTGAATGTGCCCAGGATAATAAAAAAAACGAGGAAACTAGGAGAAAGGCTGGAGACCTCACGTAGAAAAAGATATTGATCAAATTGAACGGGTCCAAAGACGGGCTATAAAAATGGTGGAAGGTCTTCAGCATAAAACTTATCAGGAACTCAATCTGTATAGTCTGGAGGACAGAAGGGAAAGGGGGGACATGATCGAAACATTTAAATATGTTAAAGGGTTCAGGAAGGTTCAGGAAGGAAGTGTTTTTAATAGGAAAGTGAACACAAGAACAAGGGGGCACAATCTGAGGTTAGTTGGGGGAAAGATCAGAAGCAATGTGAGAAAATATTATTTTACTGAAAGAGTAGTAGATGCTTGGAACAAACTTCCAGCAGACGTGGTAGGTAAATCCACAGTAACTGAATTTAAACATGCCTCGGATAAACATATATATATATATATATGTTTCTATTTATTTATTTATTCATTCATTCATTCATTCATTCATTCATTTGAATTGTATGCTGCCCCTCTCAGGAGACTTGGGGCGGCTAACAGCAACAATAAAACAGTGTACAATAGTAATTTGGTATTAGAAATTATTAAAAATACATTAATATAAAAACCCAACATACATACATACATAGTATGCATGGAATTGTAAAGGCCTAGGGGGAAAGAGGATCTCAATTCCCCCATGCCTGGCGGCAGAGGTGAGTTTTAAGTTGTTTACGAAAGGCAAGGAGGATGGGGGCAGTTCTAATCTCTGGGGGGAGTTGGTTCCAGAGGGCCGGGGCCACCACAGAGAAGGCTCTTCCCCTGGGTACCGCCAGGCGACATTGCTTAGTTGACGGAACCCGGAGAAGATCCACTCTGTGGGACCTAACTGGTCGCTGGGATTCGTGCAGCAGAAGGTGGTCCCTGAGATAATCTGGTCCGGTGCCATGAAGGGCTTTATAGGTCATAACCAACACTTTGAATTGTGACCGGAAACTGATCGGCAACCATATATCCATCCTAAGATAAAATACAGGAAATAGTATAAGGGCAGACTAGATGGACCATGAGGTCTTTTTTTACCATCAATCTTCTATGTTTCTTTGCTTCTAATCTGTTATTATTTACCTATTTTCCTATTATCCAAATCCATTTCTTGTTTGAATAAAGGAATGAACGGAGCTGTCTGATAAGATGCTTGTGTATTGGTTATGGTTATAGTCTATCTTGTTTCCTGCAGAAATTCAAGTAACATCCATGGTGCTCCCTCTTTCTTTCTTTGCCCTCAACCACAACTATGTGAAGTAGGCAAGCTGTGAGAAACTGAATTGCCCAAAGCCATTCGGTGAACTTCTGAAGGAGGAACAAAACTTGGGTCTCTCATTCCAAGCCAATATCTGAGTCACTGCATCGTTGTGGTTCTGTTCCCAGCATAGTATAGGAAGATTCAGGTGACCTGGTTACTCATTCTTTAGTAGCATCATAAACCAACAGCTAAAATGTGTTATAACGTAATTGTATCTTTGGTGTTGCAAGATATTAGCAAGGCTGGTAGGGGAGAGGGGAGGAAATTAGCCAAATTTCCTCTTTTTGGAATTTTTTAAACTATTAGTTCATTCCCTCCCATTACTACATCACTATACCGATATGTATAAACTATCTTGTGGCACATGAGTAACTTCAAAAAGTATGAGTAACTTTAAAAAGCATGAGTGATACGCTATTTCACAAAAATAGCCTATTATATAGAAAGGTCAAAAATGGCATGAATGGGTTCAAAAGAGAATATAGAAACAATATAATAAGAAGCAACAGTACAATGGAAACAATTTACAGCTACCTTGTAAAAAGTTTTATTTACCAGTTATTGAATATAACAAATATAAGAATATAATAGTATGAAATATAATGTATATAATGGAATGTAACAGGTAAAAATCTATTATAAGAATTTTAATAGAGATAGTTTATAATCTGTAAAACAGAATAATGTGTGATTTGAACTATATGTGAAAACTCAATAAAGAAATTAAAAAGGAAAAAAAAGAAAAAAAAGAAAGGTCACTCTCTAGATATTTTTTTATATTTCTGTCATAGAGGGGTACTTCAGAACCAAATCTACAAATAGTATAATGTTACTTTAAGGGCTAGGCTGCAATTAGCCATAAAAGGGAGACAGATGTGCTGCTCTCTATTGTATTGAGTTGCGTTGCATTGTATTTTTGGTTGTTGATGTCTATTGCGGTGAGTCTTGATAATGCTTGCTATATTGCTGTGTGCTAAGTTTAAAGTATTGCTGTGTGCTTAATATTCTGTGTGCTAATAGATAGCTGTGTGCTTAATAGTGCTGTGTGTTAAATATTGGGCTATGTACCTGCTGTATGCTACACATTGGTCTATGGATTGTATGAAACTGTGTGTAATATTAATGGTTAATCCTTTCACCCATTTCCTCCCATGTTGACTGTATGACTGTAACTTGTTGTTTATATCCTAAGATTTTTATTAATATTGCTTCTTCATTGCTTATTTGACCCCTATGACAATCATTAAGTGTTGTACCACAAGTGCCGCCCCGAGTCTTCGGAGAGGGGCGGCATACAAATCTAAGTAATAAATAAATAAATAAATAAATTCTTGACAAATGTATATTTTATTTTATGTACGCTGAGAGCATAGGCACCAAGACAAATTCCTTGTGTGTCCAATCACACTTGGCCAATAAAAATTCTATTCTATTCTATTCTATTCTATTCTATTCTAATGCTGTATGTTTAGAACTGTATATGATTGCTTAATTTGGATACATTGTATATGATGGTTAATGTGTGATTTGAACTATATGTGAAAACTCAATAAAGAAATTAAAAAGGAAAAAAAAGAAAAAAAAGAAAGGTCACTCTCTAGATATTTTTTTATATTTCTGTCATAGAGGGGTACTTCAGAACCAAATCTACAAATCCCCCCTCCCAAACTTTATAGAACTGAGCTAAGCAGTGACATTTGGACTTCAACTCCCAGAATTCCTGAGCTAGCATGATTGGCTCAGGAATTCTGGGAATTGAAGTTCACAAGTCATAGAAGAGCCAACTTTGTCTACCCCTGGGTTAAACCAATACTATGAACACTTAATGGGGCAAAAAAAAAGACCTTGAAATAAACATTGTTGGACTATAAGATGCACCATGATTTCAAAGGGTAAATAAGGAAAAAAAGTGTTTGTCCTCCTCAATCCCAGGAGCACTCTGGACTTCCAAACCCTCTGAGTGTCCCATTTTTTGCAAAAATTGGCCCTTTTTTGCAAAAATTGGGGCATTTTTGCCTTCCCCCAGGCCCTAGCTCCCAGGAGCACTCTGGAAGCCTCCAAAACTCTGCACACCCTGTTTTTTGCAAAAAAACTCACCCATTTTTGTGAAAAACAGGGTGCAGGTGCAGAGAGGGTTTGGAAGGGCTGCAGAATGCTCCTGGGGGCTGAGGGAAGGCAAAAATACCCCAATTTTTCTGAAAAACTGCCCAATTTTTGCAAAAACAGGACACAGGAGCAGCGCTTCTCAAGGCCAAAAATGGCTGTGTTTGGTGTATAAGACACACCAACATTTCCACCCTCTTTTGGGTGGGGTGGAAGTACATCTTATACTCCGAAAAATACGGTAAGTGTTGTTGTTATTATTGTTCTTTTTTTTTTCAACTCTCAGAGACTTCCTGGACAAATCCTTGCAGTTTTCTTGGCCATTGGCTGGCCATTGCCTCCATCCTAGGGCTGAGAGAAAATGACTGGCCCAAAAGTCACTCGGCTGGTTTTGTGTCCAAAGTAGATTTGAGCTTGATCCATGAGATTCCCTACATTGCTTAAATATGTACGCACAGCCAATCGCGATAGGTTTATAAGGCAGAAAAGCATTCCATTCCAACCTAAAAGCTGCGTGTTTTATTGAAAGGAGGACAAAATATTGGAAGCGTTAAGATAGCTTTCTTACACTGCTCGAAGATATAAAAGAAAAGTCTTACAAGTTTCATTTTTCTCTGGTTTCAGTTCTGGGTCCCGTCAACTAAAGAATGTCGCTTGGCAGGACCCAGGGGAAGAGCCTTCTCTGTGGTGGCCCCGGCCCTCTGGAATCAACTCCCCCCAAAGATTAGAATTGCCCCCACCCTCCTTGCCTTTCGTAAGCTGGTTAAAATCCACCTCTGCTGTCAGGCATGGTGGAATTGAGACCCTCTTCCCCCTAGGCCTTTACAATTCTATGCATGGTATGTATGTATGTATGTTTGGTTTTTTATATTAATGGGTTTTTAATTGTTTCTACCATCAGACTACTATTGTACACTGCTTTATTGTTGCTGTTAGCAGCCCCGAGTCTCCGGAGGGGGGCGGCATACAAATCCAATAAATAAATAAATGAATGAATGAATGAATGAATGAATGAATGAACGAACGAACGAACAAACAAACAAACAAACAAACAAACAAACAAACAAACAAACAAACAAACAAACAAAAGCGGTTTCTCTTCCTTAACGTACACAAAAGGCTACACCGAAAATTTTTGGAAACCACAAACTGTCTTCTCCTAAAGTACCATAATAGTCTTCCCTTAGCTATTACATGGCTAGACTGAACTTATACATCAATGTCTTCTTTATTGAGTATTACAAGAAGAAAATTGTGTCTTACATTCTGGGAAGATTTTAACAACTTCAGCCAAAAGGATTAAAATTAAGGAGGATATAACACTGTATTGCAACACACACACAAAAAATCAGAATCTGACTCTTAAATAAGATTACCTATTTAATGTAGCTTGCCAAATCCGTTTTCATTCCGCCTAATGTTTCAAGCCCATATGAATAGAAAAAGCACTTGAAAATATATAAATAATTTTGCTTAAAGTAATAACCACTAAGGGGACTTATATGGGAAATCATAATTGTTCTATGACAGTTTCTCACTTACCTCCCTGTCTCCTACACCTTTCATTCCGCAGCATCACATAGAAACATAGAAGTCTGACGGCAGAAAAAGACCTCGTGGTCCATCTAGTCTGCCCTTATACTATTTTCTCTATTTTATCTTAGGATGGATATATGTTTATCCCAGGCATGTTTAAATTCAGTTACTGTGGATTTATCTACCACGTCTGCTGGAAGTTTGTTCCAAGGATCTACTACTCTTTCAGTAAAATAATATATTCTCATGTTGCTTTTGATCTTTCCCCCAACTAACTTCAGATTGTGTCCCCTTGTTCTTGTGTTCACTTTCCTATTAAAAACACTTCCCTCCTGGACCTTATTTAACCTTATTTAATCACATAACACCCATCTTTTTTATCAATTATTATACCAATTTCAGAAGAGGACAGAGGCAAAAGGCTTCTTTATTGTTTCCAAGAGAACAATACAGACATATTGTCACCAGAATTTTGAAGTTTTTGTTAATCAAATGAATGCCTTTTTTTCTTTTTAATGGACCTCACCAATTTGCTACTAGATGAAAATTCAAAATATGTATCAAATTACAATATCAAGAAATGCAGGCCAAATTAGTAAATTATTGTTATGGTCTTTCGGTTTTTAATGTGTTGTTTTTAGAAGCCGTGGCTACTGGCCAGGGAAGTATTAGATTAACATTGAAAATCTGGTCTCTCTTGTCTAACAGCACAAAGGACAGAGCTGCCTCTTACTTCTGCCAAAATTCTTGCTCAAAATTTACTGTAGATTTCAGCTACAAGGAGAAATTAATTGGAGAGCACTTCTGGAAGGTTCTCAACTGGCAGAATAATAATTGTTTGAGAATAACAGGGGGGAAAACACCAACCAAATTCCAAGGAAAGCAACCTCCATCCAAGGGATAAAGCATAAAACTGACCGAAACATAGAAACATAGAGGATTGACGGCAGAAAAAGACCTCATGGTCCATCTAGTCTGCCCTTATACTATTTCCTATATTTTATCTTAGGATGGATATATGTTTATCCCAGGCATGTTTAAATTCAGTTACTGTGGATTTACCAACCATGCCTGCTGGAAGTTTGTTCCAAGCATCTACTACTCTTTCAGTAAAATAATATTTTCTCACGTTACTTCTAATCTTCCCCCCAACTAACCTCAGATTGTGCCCCCTTGTTCTTGTGTTCACTTTCCTATTAAAAACACTCCCCTCCTGAACCTTATTGAACCCTTTAACATATTTAAATGTTTCAATCATGTCCCTCCACCCCACCCTTTCCCTTCTATCCTCCAGACTACACAGATGGAGTTCATGAAGTCTTTCCTGATACGTTTTATGCTTAAGACCTCCCACCATTCTTGTAGCCCGTCTTTGGACCCCTTCAATTTGATCAATATCTTTTTGTAGGTGAGGTCTCCAGAACTGGACACAGTATTCCAAATGGGGTCTCACCAACGCTCTATACAGCGGGATCACAATCTTCCTCTTCCTGCTTGTTATGCCTCATTTATCCAAGCTCCAAATTCCATGTTTACCATTGGTGCGGTGCTACTAACTTCTTTAAAAGGCACCACGTTGGAGAATCTCATTTCCTGCTTGCTTCACAATTGTAAGATTTACACCATCCAGAGTCTTACATCATTCGAGTTTGGTGGCCTTATAAATCTAGTTCATAAATAAATATTTATTTCCTTGGCCACCAAACTGTTGTTCACTTTCTTCCAGGACTTTTCCCAGTTTAAAGATCCCTATTTATCATTTTAATGTTTTATGGTATGTTTTAATGGTATGGTCTGTAAGCTGCCTAGTTGCCTCCAGCAAGATGGTAGCATACGAATGTAATTAATAAATAAATAAAACTCCCAGTTTAGCTGACATGTTGCAGGTTTATTCATTTATGTATTTGATTTTTATAGCTTCCCATTCTCAAACCAGTTCTGGACCAACATACTGATCAAGCCTAACCCTGCGTAGCTTCTCATCCCAGGCAAGTTATTTAAATTCTCAGTGCCATCACCAGAAATAAAAGTCCTTAAAGGCACCCATGTATTTCTATACAGGAGAGAAAGAAGAAAAGTGAAATGACAAGAGTTCTGATTTCTACATTGCGAAGCCCTACTTGCCATTGTCCAGATTATTTACGGGACCGTCTTCTGCCTCATATATCCCAGGGACTGATTAGGTTGCGCAGAACCAGCCTACTCTGGGTCCTATCGGTCAAACAATGCCGACTGGCGGGCCTACGGGGAAGGGCCTTCTCTGTTGTGGCCCCAGTCCCCTGGAACCAACTCCCCCCCCAAAGATTCGTACCGTCTCCACTCTCCTTGCTTTTCTAAAGGCGTTGAAAACACACCCATGCTGGCAAGCCAGAGGCTGTGAGCAATAGTTCCCACTACGCCCAATAGTGTGAATGAGAGATGACTGTTTTATATTGGGATTTTTATTGTTCTTAACTCTTTTTCATTGCTCATAATTAACTATTTTATTGTTATATTGTATTTCATTTTTGTAAGCCACCATGAATCCAGAAGGAAGGGCAGCCTATAAATCTAAATACTAATAATACTAATAATACTAATACTAATAATACTAATACTAATACTAATAATAATAATAATAATCCCAGCGACCGATAAGGTCCCACAGAGTTGGCCTTCTCCGGGTCCCGTCGACTAAACAATGTCATTTGGCGTGCCCCAGGGGAAGAGCCTTCTCTGTGGCGGCCCCGGCCCTCTGGAACCAACTCCCCCCGGAGATTAGAACTGCCCCCACCCTCCCTGTTTTTCGTAAACTACTCAAGACTCACTTATACTGCCAGGCATGTGGGAGTTGAGATATTCCTTCCCCCTAGGCCATTACAATTTATGCATGGTATGTTTGTGTGTATGTTTGGTTTTATAATAAGGGTTTTTAGTTGTTTTAGTATTGGATTGTTACTTGCTGTTTTTATCA